>NC_056728.1:1838591751-1838701751 GCF_019279795.1 Protopterus annectens
ACATCCAGCTTGTAATGATTAATACAAAAGTCCAAACAGCTGCCTCAAGGATGGAACTGGGATCCAATCCCGTGGGAAAAAAAGGCACCAGAGGAAGCCATAGCCTTGGCAGAATGAGTCTTACAAGAAGTAGAAAGGCCTTTCTCAGGAAAAGACTAACAAAAAGAAATTGTTTACTTAGAAACAGCCAAACCTAGAGACCTAGGATGAAAGGAAGCAAAGTTGTTCAAATTTGCAAATGGCTTTAGTTTTGCAGAAATAATATCTGAGCTGTCTATGCAAATCCAAGGTATGAAGAACCCTCTCACTACTGTAGACTGTGGATAAGGGGAAAAAAAGTGGGCAAATGAATAGACTGATTAAGAGACAACTCATTAGCCACCTTCAGCATAAAAGAAGGTTTAGTACGAAGAATCACCCTGTCTCTATAAAAAAAAAAAAAAAACTAAAAAAAGAGGGACAGCCATAAAGGCCTGAAGCTCAGACACCATTCTAATTGAATTAAGGGCCAAAAAGAACAGTCCTCTATGTACACTACTATAAGGGAGCTTGAAGCTGCAGGCTCAAAAAGAACCCCCCCAGTCAATTTTTCAAGAACAAATTTAAGGTCCCAGGAAGAATAGGCTTCCGGGGAGACCTAATATGAATGATGCCTTTAACAAATAGTTTGAGCTCAAATCTAGAAGCCAAAGGAGGAGTCGAAGGTAGACAAGTAGAAACAGCTGAAAAGTGGTCTTTAAAGAGTATGCCAACCCAGCATGGAGCAATTCACACAAATGACCGAATCAAAGGAACTTGCACAGAAAGTGGATCCAGGTTGCAAGCAAGACACCAAACAGAAAAGGTCTTCCATTTGGAAGATTTCCTGGTAGTGGGTTTCCTGGCCTCCTGCTGAACCAGAAGTACGTCCTCAGAAAAAAGGTGCCTAAAAGGGATCACAACCCTGTCGCTCACAGTGTCAGTTGAAGGGTGGACAAGTGAGGATGGATGGGAGAACCCCTTGTCATGTGCGAGTTGGTCCACCCTGTGAGGTAACTTGTGGTTCGCTAGATGCAGAAGAGGAGGGAACCAATGCTGTCTGGGCCAAAAGTGAGTCACCAAAAAGATTTTTGGGAAGTCGTGTTCTATCTTAAACAAGACCCTCAATATGAGAGATAGTGGAGGGAAGGTATAAAGAAACATCTCCTTCCAAGCCAGAGGACATGGGACTCTAGTGCAAAAGAGAGGAAACTGTGTGTTCAGAGTGGAGGCAAAAACATCTACCAGAGGAGTACCTCAGTAGTGGACAATGTCCCAAAACAAATCTCTATGAAGAACCCATTTCTGAATCTGTGCTATGGACCTGTTCACAGCCTGACACAATGTTCTTTCCTGAAGAAATAAACAGCCTCAAGAGTCACCCCCACCCCACCCCCATTTGTTGATCTACCCCATCACTGTGGTATCGTCTATAAAGATTTTGAAAGGCCCAAACAGCCAGGAGGAGAGCTCTCATCTCTGACGTTGACAAAAGAACCAAAGGCCCTGAACCTTTAGAGGGCAAAAAGAAGCTCCCCACCCCACGTCTGAAGCATCCAAAAGAGAATTCCTCAGAGGGGACGGAGGACTGAAAAGAAATTCCTAGGTTGAAAGACAGCTCCCTGGCTGTGGCTGTAAATCAAATAGCGAAGGAAGGTCTCTGGGAAAAGGAAGGAGTCCTGAATGAGCAGGTCATGCCAGTAAGGAAAAGGAAAGATTCCCCTTCATCCCAAAAAACTGCAAAAATAAAGGCATTTGGCTTGGAAGCTTGGAAAAGAGCAGAGGTCAGCAGGAGGGCCAGCAGAGCAAGGAAGAAGGAAGGAAAGGAAACAAAAAACTTTTTTCTGAATTTTCTGAAATGGACGGTTATATATGGAGATAGGCATCCCTAAGATCCAGACAGACTAGGAAAGCTTGACGTAGAATGAGGGAACAGGGTTTGAAGGAACAGCATTAGAAATGAAGGAAGCTTTAAAAAAGGTGTTGAGCTGAAAAAGATCTAGAATGGGTCTCCAGGTGTTTTTTTTTTCTGGGAATCAGAAACATTCTGGAATAAAACACCTTTCCCCCTTTGAGTATCAGAAACTGCTTGGATGGTGCCTTGAGACAAAAGGCTTTGAAGTGCATCCAGAAAAAAAGAACAGCTGTCCCTGAAGATGTTGAGGAATGCCCAAAAAAAAAGGAAATTTTGATTACATGTAATACTAATAAAAAATGATGATGGACAGAAAAAAAAAATCCTGGAATCCTTAACCAATTCTGAAGAGACAGGGAAAGATGAAGACATAAAAGAACCTGACTTGGGGGGCAGGTAGACAGAACCTGGCTTGTCTTGAAAAGGGAAGATTTTGAGTAGACTTAGCAGGAGGAGCCCTTCTAGAACCCTTTTTACATTTGGGAGGAGGGTGTGACTGTATGCAAAGGCAGGCCTGGAAGAATAATCCCTCTGAAATTTCGGAACAAGGGAAACAAAAATGCTTAAACTCCTGCAAGGCCTTACTTTTCTCTTGCAGGGACTTAAAAAGCTCAGCAGCAGCAGAACCAAATATATTTTTATTGCCAAGAGGAACATCCGGCAATTTAGCCTTAATATCATCAGATAAAGGCTGGAGGCAAAGCCAAGAACAACATCTTGCCACAAAACCACAGGGAGTAGCAGTTCTACAAGAAGCATCAGCTGCACGATGACTACATTTATAGAATGATGGGCCACTTGAGAAGAGGATCCCAACAAAGAGAGACAAAGCCTTCTCCTCACAGTCAGGAAGGTCAGAAACAACCTGAAAAGCCTGAGAGGGGAGCTAAAACATACCTGGTCATATGGGACTAGTAGTCAATAGCCCAAAAGGCCAAGGTAGCTGCAGTGTACACCTTTTTGCCCAGCCTTTCCATGGCCCTACTGTCCTTGTCAGAAAAAATAATTTAGTGGAAGGCAACAGTTTGTAAGGTTTATCTGAAGAAACAGAAACAGCAGAGGGGTCAGCAGAAGGACGCTTGTAAAGAAACTTACAATCATAAGGCACCTTATAAAAACCTACAAGTTTTTTTAGGAGCTGGGAACTGGGAACCAGGAGCCTGAGAAAATGATGAAAGTGTCCAACAGAGCAGCAAGGAAAGGAAGCACAGCAGAAAGCTTAGTAGACTCCATCTCCATCTCGAGTAGTTCATAATGCGTCTTCTTGAGATCAGAAACCTGGGTATGGTCCCATTTAAAAAATTCCATCATCCGAGATGTAGCATCTCCAAACGAAAGTTCTTCAAAGAGAGAGTCTGGACTAATTGAGTCCAAGTCCTCAGAACCATATTCTAATGGAGAAGGAATCTGGGAAGAATAGGCTTAAGACTCTTCTTCAGAGTCCAATTTCTCATCAGAAGAGTCCTGCTCCCTAGGGCTCTTAAGAGGAGTGGAAGATCAAGGGGGAAAGGCTGGAACAGAAACTCCCCGGGAGGCTACAAGGCCATGAGTGCATTAAACAACTCCTGTGTGAAACCCTGTCACTCATGTTGGGAATCCTTACAAGCAGAGTAAATATGCGTTGTTTTCTGATTCTTTTTCAAAGGGATGTCAGCCCTAAAAATCTTAGAAGGTTCGGATCCTTGCCGACACTCAATTAATGTAGTAGGAATCTCCTCCCTAACAAGAATCTGCAGAACTCTCCTTGGTCCCTCAGATACAATGAGCCATAGTTCCCCCTCAACATCCATAATGAACATCTGCAGAGTCTCCAAGGAAGGGCAAGAAACCAGATCCATGCTAGACCCCAAAATGGTCGCAGCAGAGGAATTAGGATGACCAGATGATCCTTTGGGCCTTCACCAGTCTTGAAAAGAGAAGTCCAAGGGAGGCAGTACCGCAGCCAAATCCGATCAAACCTTTTCAGTCTTCTTATTCTTGGCAGAAAGCTGACCCACGGTCCGGCACGATTCCGCCACTTCACCTTGCACCAACACTAAGACATTGGTTCTCAAGGTAAATAAGTAAAGAGGAGAGACTACTACTGAGGGAAAAATGCATAAATTGGGCATGATGAATGATCTTGAGAAGCACCAAAGCAAAACTAACACTGCTTGTGATGGTGCTTATGGGGAATCTGTCTCCCACACTAACATCTTCCCTTTGTGGGTGACATGTAACCTCACAAACCCTCAAAGTACAGAAATCAAAGATGAGAAGAAAACTCCCAGGAAGGCACTCATCTAAAATGGCTTAGTAACCAGTAGACAAAGGAGCGCTCAGACAGATGATCAAAGATGGCATTCAGACTGGCAGCAAAGTAGTTCTGAGGTAGGTACGTCCATACATCATGAGTGGGGAGCATAAGTGTGATGCACAATGTACTAGTTAAAGGTACTGACAAACTCCTTCTATAAACATACAAACCCAACATAACTATTGGCAAACTTTTATATACATCACCTCTCTCTCTCTTTTGGAACACGCTCCTTTTCACCCTACATAGCTTCCCAAACGCAAACAGCTTTAAACATGAATTAAGAAGCACAATCTGTAAGCCATGGATATGCCCTTGTCAGGATCCCACTTAATTGTACCTACCACTCTTTACATTTAATCTGTCAGTCATATTAGTTACTACAAAGCAGCTATGTACATACCGTAAACAGTGTCTCCACTCTACTACAAGTCTTAATGTACATGTTACTTTTCTCTGTTTATCTATTCCTCAACTTTGTGTGTATAGAAACATTAGTATTATTACTCAATCTTGTGAAAATTGTACCTATTTTTATTTTTACTCAACTGTGTGACAATTATAAAACTGAATAATTTTTGTACATTTTGTCTGGAGCTTTTCTCCTCTGTCTCCACTGAAAATGGGCCTGTGCTCAGCTGGACCAGCCCGGTTAACAAATGTGAAATAAATAAATATAAACTAATAATCCTAAGGCTTTGGTATATTGGCCAGATATTGGGCTTCCCTTGGCAGGGGATTCTCTAGAAGAAGAAATAATGCAACAGTGATATGGAAGGATATCTTACTATAAGAGTAGATATTCAAATGATCACTAATGCAGTAGCCTTACCTATACAAGTTATATTCTATATAGTTATATGTAACTAAATCTTTCAGATCATCAGACATATCTATTTCAGGAAGAGTCAAGGCCCACTGTACAAGGACCTTGGCATCTTCTATGGCTTTTTGGAAAGGGTTGGATTCTAAAAGTATTTTAGAAGCTGCTACTTGGTCCGCTGTATATACTTTTACAAAGCAGTATAAGCTGGATTCTTTCTTTAGGTCTAGTTCATGCTTTGCTAGGACCATTCTCTAGGGACTCTTCGACCCTTCTTTTTCCACCTCCCAAATACAATTAGCTATGGCAATCTACCCAGATAGCCAATGCTACAGAAGAGTGATCAATACGAGGAACATAGTACAGTTGTGGAAGTTAAACGTACCATAAATTATAATAGAGTAAAATCTAACCATAACAATAGATGTCCTTCTCTTCACTGTTGCAATATTCCTAACATGGGGGATTCCCTGTCAAGGGAGGCCTGATGTTTGGCCAGTATACCAAAGCCTTTTACTACCCAAGGTGCACCATACATTGCATGTATACTCCTTGCGTACATAGGGCATAAACGTGACGCCCAGACATACCATCCTCAGAACTGAGTTGGAACGCCAGAGGTAAACAGTACATGCAGAAAACAAAAAAGTACCAGGGGGTAGGAGGGAGGCAGTGAATACTGCAACAGTGAAGATAAGGACATCTATTGTTATGGTAAGATTTGACACAACCATACTATGTCCTTCTATTCTACTATTGCAGTTTTCCTAACATGAGAGAGGAGGAAGGGTCATTACAGCTCTCTAGAAAGCCACGAAGGATAGCCCTAGCAAAATCAGCTCTAGCTCTGGAAATTCCATCCAACTTGTAGTGTTTGATGAAAGTATGCAAAGAAGTCTACTTAGCTGCCTTAAGAATGGAATTAGTGTCCAAACCCTTGAAAAAAGCACCAGAAGAAGTCACAGCCCTAGTGGAATGAGCCTTAAGAGAAGGAAGAGCCTTTCCATGAGAAACATAAAACAAAAAAGCTTTAGAAATCCAAGAAAAAACTGTCTGTTTGGAAACAGCCAAACTCAAAGACCTGGCATGAAAAGAAACAAAAAACTCATCAGATTTCCTGATAACCTTAGTCTTATCCAAATAAGATTGGATTAGTTTATACACATCCATAGTGTGTAGTACCTTCTCGCTAGCAGACTGTGGAGAAGGGGAAAAAAGTAGGAAAATTAACAGATTAGGTGACAACTCATTCACTACCTTTGGCATAAAACAAGGATTAGTATGCAAGGACAGTTAATTGGACCCAAGACTCTCTACACTTACCTGTCAATCTGTAAATCTGTTTTGAAAAACCAAAAAAGGAGGACAAGTCATAAGGGCTTGAAGATCAGGCACATATATGGCTGGAGTAAGGGCCAACAACAAAACAGGCTTCCAAGGACAGTTGCAAGGAAGCTGAAGCTGCAGGCTCAAAAGGAGCCACAGTCAACTTTTCCAAAACAATATTATGATACCAGGGAGGAGGAACAGGCTTCCTGGGAGGTCTGATGTGAAAGACGCGTTTTAGAAATTATTTTGCCTCAAACCTGGAAGCCAAAGAAGATAAAAGTGGACAAGCAGAGACAGCCGATAGGTGGGACTTGACAGAGGAATAAGCCAACCCAGCACTGAGCAATTCACACAAGAAAGAAACATGTGGATCCAGGTTATGTGAAAGATGCCAGACAAAAAGTCTCTTTCATTTGGATATGTAGGATTTCCTAGTATGGGTTTTCTGGCCTGCTGTAGAACTCTAAATATGTCCTCAGAGAAAAGGTGTCTGAAAGGAATCAAAATCCTTTCACCCATAGAGTCAGTTGAAGAATGAACAGGTGTGGATGGATTAAGGATCTTTTGTCTTGTGCGAGTGGGTCCACCCTTTGAGGTAACTTGTGATGATTGCCCTTGGGTAAATGCAGAAAAGGGGACCAACGCCGTCTTGGTCAAAAGGGAGTCACCAGCAAGATTTTGGGTTTGTCCTGTTGAATCTTGAACAGAACTTTCAGAATGGGGGGGGGGGGTGGATACATAAAGAAACTTCCCTTTCCAAAAAAAAAAGAGAGGGCGTCTATCTTCTAAACCAGAGGACCTAGGACTCTGGCACACAATTGAGGAAGTTGTCTGTTCAGATGGGAAGCAAAACAGATCTATTTGAGGAGTACTCTACTTGTGGACAATGTTCAGAAACACATCCCTGTGAAACATCCATTCATGGGATTGAGTCAATGACCTGCTCAGTGTGTCTGCCACAAAGTTTTGACCAGAGGGAATATAAACCACCTGAAGAGTCCCATGATACTGAACCGCAAACTCCCATACCATGAGTGCAAGCATACAAAGAAGGTAAGGTGTTGTCCCTCCCCAATTTGCTTACATACCACAGGACTGTGGTGTTGTCTGTAAACACTTTGAGAGGCCTTGGGGAGAAGAGAGGAAAGGCCTAAAGTGTCAGCAGACACTCATCTCTTTGATGTTGATGTGCTCCTTCTGCTGAACAGGAGGCCAGACCCCCTGCACTTTTCATTGTCCCAAAGGCTGCTCCCCAAACAACCTCTGAAGCGTCTGAACAGTTCTTGAGATGGAAGAAGTGGATTGAAGATAATGCCTGGGTTCAGAGACAACTGCTGAATCCACCAATGAAGTTCCCTCTTTAGACAGGGAAGAGGCAGTGCTGTAAGTTCTAGTCTAGGAGATGCACATGTTGTTGCCAAACTAATTTCAGGAACCACTGAAATTTTTTCACGTGGAGTTTGGTTAGAGGTAACACAAGGATGGTGGAAGCCATAAATCCCAGAAGTCTCAGACTCTCTGATTGTGACAGAGGTCAGAGGAAGAAGAGTTTGAAAGAAGGAAACAGCCAAGGCCTTTGGCTGAGGTAGGGATGCCAGCAAAGGCACGGTCTGAATCCTGCATCCTAGGAAAATGTGATATTAAGAAGGGGTTAGAGATTACTTTTTGAAGTTTATTGTGAACATCAGACTTTTCAAAAAAAAAAGTAATGACAAAGTGAAGCTTTTCCATAAAGTCTCTGGTGAGAATGCTTGAAAGTGGAGATCATCCAGGTAAGGAAACACTTGGATACCTTGAAGCCTGCAGAAAGCAATCACAGGAGCTAGGCATTTGGTGAAGACCCCTGGGGCAGTAGATGCCAATGGGCAAAGCAGAGCACTGAAAATGCCAGGAAGCAACAGAGAAAAGTAAAAATTTCCTGAAAAGGGGATGAGTAGGAATGTGAAGGTAGGCATCCTTGACATCCAGGGAAGCCGTGAAAGCCTGAGAAAGAAGTTAAGGAAAGAAGGTCTGAAGAGAGAACATGCGAAAGGAGGGAATTTTCAGAAAGGTATTTAGGAGTGAAAGATACAGAATGGGTCTCCATGGACCCTCCTTTCTGGGCACCAGAAACATTCTTGAATAAAACCATTTTTCCTTTTGCTCCTGTGGAACCTCTTGAACAGTTCCCTGATTTAACAGCTCTTGATGTACCTCTCAGAACAGATGCAACTGTTTTCCAAGATGGCTGAGGAATGCCCATAAAGGGAGAAAGGAATTTCTAAACTATGAAATACCCTTGCTGAATTATGGAAAGTACCCATGAGTCTTGTGTTATGTTTGTCCAAAGTGGAAGAGACACAAAGACAAATGGAAAGAGAAATGAGGCTGTGAGAAATGTGACAGTCCGATACTACCTGGCTTGTCAGGAAAGGACCGTTTCTGACCAGGAGAAGCTTGAGTAGTGTTAGGCGGAATATCCCTCCTACCTGTTTTCGTACTATTAGGAGGAGGATGGGCATGTCTTCAAACAAAAGGTGATTTGGAAGGATAATTCCTTTGTAATTTAGGCACTGGTGAAACCGAACGATGTTTCAAGTCCTGTAACTCCTTGCAAGGACAAACAAATCATCAGCAGTACCAAATAAAACATGATTATCCAGGGGAACATCCAATAACCTAGCTTTTACGTAATCTGACCGGGATTGAAGCCCTTGGACAGGAATACCTTCTCGATACAGATCCTGAAGCAGCAGCCCCAGATGAAGTTTCTGCTTCATCACAGCTGCTATTAACAGAATGATGGGTTACCCGAGAGGAAGCCGCTAGCAAAGACAAAGCTGAAGTTTTTCCCTAAGAATCTGGAAGGTCAGAGATAACTTGAGTAGCCAGGGAAAAGAGCCAAAACAGATCTATGTCATACGAGTTTGGTAATTAATAGCATGGCCACAGAGACCAATGAAGGGTCGGCAGATGGACACTTGTGAAGAAATCTGCATTCTTCGGGCAGCTTGTAAAAACCTCTTAGGAGCAAGAGGCTGGGAATCCAGAACCAGAGATGCTGAAGAAAGCATCCAATAACGCAAGCAAAACTGAAGGAACAGCACATGGTGAAGGAGACTCTACTTGTAGGAGCTTATATCATATCTCTTTTGTACCTCAGAAACATGGGAGCAATCCCACTTGAACAGGAGATTCCAAACTAGTAGATTCCACTTCAGGAGATGCATACTCTAGAGGGGAAGGAAGCTGGGTGGAATAGGCTAAGGATTCCGCATCCGAAGAAACAGCATCAGAAGAATCCTGATCCCTAGCTCTCTTTTTAGGGTAAGATGTCCAAGGAGTAATGGATAGAGGCGCCCAAAAGGAGGCTTCAAATCCATAAGGGTATTAAATAACCCCTGGGTATAGTTCTGCTACTCACTTTGAGGGTCCCTGGGTGAAGAAACATGCTTTGCTTTTTGCATCTTTTTTAGATGGACGTCTGCCTTATGAAATGTGAAAGGACCCAATGTCGGCCTACACTTTATAATAGTTGTCACAGTCTCCTCCCTCACCAGAATTTGCGGAACCTTGTAGGTGCTTCTGTCATAACAAGTCTCAGTTCCCCTGACCATCCAAAATGGGCATCTGCAATGCCTTTGAGGATGTGCCTGTTATCTGATCCATGGCGGCCTCTGAAACGGCTCCAGCCAAGGAATCCGACCAGACCTTGGTGTTCTGGCCATTCTCCTGAATGAGGACATCAGGCCTAAAAGTTCCCTTCATAGTGTCTTTTGCTAAAGTTTGAGGTGCTGATTTTCCAAGGAAATAGCAAGACAGGAAAGATGACTTCATAAAGTCTAAGGCACAAAAGCCTGACAAATATTGCAAGTTTTGTGATTGTGAGTAGGCTCTAAGCAAAACAAGCACACTGCTAGTGAATATTTTTACATGGAATTTGCCTTCCACACTGACATTTGCCTTTTCTGGATGACATGTAAAATCCCCACAGCAAAAAGCAGCTGTAAAGAAAAGAAAAACCCAACAGGGCACTTATTTGAAACCGCAAACAACTCGGATGAACAGACCAACAACTGAAGATGGCGTTCAGACTGGAAGCATGAAGTTCTGGAGATGGTATGTCCAGGCGTCGCTTTTATGCCCTATGTATGTGAGCAGCATGTACGAGATGTATGGCATACCTTAGGTAGTAAAAGGATTTGGTATACTGGCTGGACGTAGGGCTGCCCTTGGCAGGGAATCCCCATGTTAGGGAATACTGAACCAGTAGAATAGAAGGACATCAGTAGATGTTTGAATGATCACTGCTGCAATAGCAGCTCCCTCCCTCCACCACCCTTGTTTTTTGGTTTTATACCAAGATATGAACGTTTATTTTTTTTGTTAGTCCTAGCATTGTCCTTTCAGGAGTCAGCCTCCTTCTCTCTGCTGGCAGGAAAGCTCTGAAGGGTTTGCACCCAAACTTATCTTTTAGTCAGCTCAGCTTGAGCTGCTTGACAATTTAGGCAGGTGAAAGGTGCCCTGAAGCTTTGGAAGCTGGCTGGGTATTACATACCTGGCAGGATATAATCCATATAGCTAATACTACTGCAGCAGTGATCAATATGAAGAACATTACACAGTGACTAAGAGAGGTTGGTTAAAGCACAAACTACAAACCAAAACACCAACCAAAGGAGTCCTCACTGAAAACTTGAAAGAAACTACCAGATAACAACCAAAATATTTTACTTGGCCCTTTCATCCCACACTTGGACTTCTTCAGACTAAACTATACACAAGTCGCACAAAATTTGACTTCTGAAACCAGTCACATAAAGAAGGAAATCTAATGATGTACAACTTCATGTGAATCAAAGTCATAAAAGTCTTTGTAAAGCATTCAGAATTACTTTTCAGTATGTCTTCATGTACATTTTTTTAAAAGTCAAACTTCAACTTAATGTACATCTCAAACTGAATAGGCAAATTACATATAAAAATTTTATAAAATTAATAACTTTTGAAATTTCTTTACACAGACCAACATATTATAAATAAATTGCCAAAATCCCAAGTAAAAAAAAATACTCAAGAAATCTTTGCAGCCTTCCTATTCAAATGCTTTTAAAAGACACTATCACAGAGGCCTGTGGATACTGGAGTGTTTAATTTTATCTGCAAGTGACATTAACAAGAAGTGTTGCATCATCTAATTTCCTAATCATGTGACTGATCTCAGAAGTTATTTACACTTTGTGAGATTATATAATGTTTTATTCTGAAGTCGTCCAAGTGCAGCACGGAAGAGCTAAACAAAACGTTTGGATGATCATCATCTGGTGGTTTCCTTGATCTTTCAGTAAGAACATGTTTGGTTGGTGTTTTGGTTCATGGACCTAGATTCATATAAAACTGTTCTCTCTACCAAAGCAATTCCCTTTTTAAAAATTTAGGAATCTGAAATGCCAGGGAATGTTGATGTTAGGACCATACAGATAGTAGCTACCACTGAATCTTTTCCATGTGGAGTCTGGCTAGAGGAATCGTGGATGCCGTGAATCTTAGTATTCCGAGAAATTCCCTTGCTGAAGCTTTGGACTGAGAGAAAAATACTCAGGGAAAATCTAAATATAGATCTACTTTTTCTGTGGCTCAAAAGCTCTTTGAGCTGTGACATCTAGGAAATGCACCATGAAAACAATTCTCTGAAAAGTCAAACAACTTTTGGATGTTCTCTTGAAACTCCAGTCTGTGAAGGAGAGCTCTCACTCAACTAAGAGATTCCAGACACTTGGACAAAAAAGACTGCAAAGATAAGCAAGTTGTCTAAATAAGTAAATATGTGAACATCTTGCAGCCTGCAACACGCTATGATTGGGGTTACACACTTTGTGAATACCTTTTGAGCTGAGATCACAAAGGGTAGTGCAGACGAATGAAAGACTAAATCACACACAGAAAACCTTAAGAAACATTTGAAATCTGAGACTATAGGAATGTGAGAAGTGTAATTTATATCTAGTTACTAAGAAACTCAGAGAGGGAATCAAAAGTAACAGGTTGTGAAGAGATAGCATTTTGAACTTTGGGACTTTCGCAAACTGGTTTAGAAAAGATAGATCACAGAATGTCTCAGACACAATTGTTTCTTTGGTATCAGACCTTCTTGAATAAAAGCCTATGTTAGAGAAGAACAGATTCTACCATACTCTAAATCAATAGATGCTGAATGTTGTTTGTCTTTTCGGCTTTTCCTGGTAAGGGGTCGCCACAGCGGAACTCCGGTCCGCTAATGATTGGGAGTAGATTTTTATGGTGCCAAGTTGCCAGCCCGACGCCCAACCTTCAGCAAAGGCACGCCCATTTACGCACGTCTTTTGGAGGCCACTTGACCGCAGGGAGGACATGTAGACTCCACACAGAAGGCACTCCCCGCACACTAGCTGAGAATCGAATGGGAGAACCTCTTGCTGTGAGGCAACAACGCATCCGCTGTACCACCGTGGCAGTCAATAGATACTGAATGACAGGTGGAAAAAGGAAGTCTGATCTGCAGGGATTAGGAGGAATCCCTTAAATGGATTCTCACTGCCATCTGTACATCCCTGCTGCAAAACTCTCAGAATCCATTTGTCTGTGATTATCTGTTGCCAAAAACAGAAATGTAGAGACACACATCGGGAGAAAATTTAAAGGCTTGCCAGGGTGGGAAGGGGGAGCACTCTGCAGACAGTCATTCAGACTTGTTGGACTATTCCTGGGGGCCCCTCCTTTCTTTTCAGAGCCTCTTTGCCATTGTTTTATGTCAGCTTGCTAGAAACTTGCTGTGTCTGCTTATGTTGCTTTTTATAAATGGGTACAGAGATAGGTGCAAAACTTAAATTTGAAATGCTAAACAATCTAAGTAACTCCCTAAATCAGTTACTCTCTCTCATCACACTTTTTAGGACCTCTGCAGCAGATGGTCCAACCACTGCCTCTGTCTAAAGAATTCAACATATCAGCTTTAATATCCTCAAATAGATTTTGCATAAATAACCAAGCAAACTTTCTCAAAGCAGTTCTACTAGCAGCAGCAGCTCTAAAAGAGTCATCAGTAGAACCATAAGCACACTTCAAACAGCAGTCAGTCACATGAGACACAAGTAATAAGACTATTAATTTCACCTCTGTTTACCAGGACAGTCCTGCTTTAATAATATCCCTTTTTCAGTAGCAACCTGGAGAGAAAAGTTCTACATTGACATAATATGGTTACAGTTAAAAAACAAAACAAAAAAAAACAACAAAAAAAAAAAAAGTCATTACAAAACAGCATATTAACCAACTAAAAAAGTTCACAATTTTAGTTCACACAGTGCTAACATAAACAAAGTACAAATGTTTGGACAAAGATGAGATGAAAAAAAAGAACATTATAAACAGTTAATGAACTCAATTTCAGTCACATTTTATGAAGATGACATACACAGAGTACACACTTTAGAACAGGATGACCAAATAACATAGCCTAGCGAAAATGAACTTTCCTTTATCAAAGGATTAGCTTGACTATGCTCAGAGATAACAAATTAGTAAGTATACAGGGGAAGGGGGAGAGACATAGATCTAATTTGCAGGGGACAGCATTTGGCTTTATAGTGAGTATGAGTAGAGACTTTGGCTCGAGTATTTGTGAGATTTATATACGCTGTGATGTTCATTACACTGAAGTGGTCTATTAGCACTGTAGGAATGGAGAACAGGACTAAAAGCAAGGCAGTCACTGGCTTAGTGTATGACATTGTAAATGGAGATAATTTGTAAGTAATTTAATAGATGAAGCAGTTCACACTAGTTCGATGCTTTAAGGGCAGTACATTGGTGGCTGCGGCATTGTCTGCTGTGTCTTTTGGCTTTTCCCGGTTAGGGGTCGCCACAGCGGAACTCCGGTCCGCTAATGATTGGCAGTAGATTTTTATGTGCCGAGTTACCAGCCCCGACGCACAAACCTTCAACGAAGGTATGCCCATTCACGCACGTCTCCACACAGAAGACGCTCTAGCTGAGAACTGAACAGGACAACGTCTTACTGTGAGGCGACAACGCTACCGCACCACCACCACCGCAGTCTCAGCTGCGGTATTGTCTGGATGCGGTATTGTCTGATGGTGACAAAGGTTGTAACCTTATTATAGCATACCTCCAGCTTATTTTTAACTGAAGCTTGAAGGATGTGTGCACCATAAGAGAGAGGTGGGAGAAGGTAGGTAGTGGCAAGAGTGATTTTGGTGATATTGCAAAGTTGTTTTTATTCCTACAGAGCATTCTTATTTTTTTGGCGAGTCTGTTATTTTGAACTTGCAGACAAATCTAAAATTATCCTCTATAACCACTCAAGTTTTTCTATGACAGACTACTTCAATTTCAGGTTTTGCCTGGTGAAAATATTTCAAAATGTGCTTTGTCAGGCAGATGTGATTTGGGGAAATATAGCAGTAAATTTAGGTCTTTTAGGGTTGAGTAGTAGTTGGCCATTATGGAGACTTTTCTCAACTGACAGAAAAGCTTCTTGTGTAACATGGAAGAGCTGAGGCAGGTTATTAGATGCACACAGAAGAATGGAATTATCAGCATATGATATAAAAAAGGCTGGACCTGCAAGAGGTCATTGATAAAATATTAGAGAAGGGTAAGCAAGAATACAGCTTTGGGACATACCAGTGGAGACATGCAGGTAAGTAGAAAGTATACTCGCAAAATTAATGCCACTTGTTTAGACTACACACCTAGACATTACAGATACTGGGCAGATTTTCCTGTTGGCTCAGCTGAAAGAATGGTCCGTTTCACACACAAACATGGCTCCAGTAAGGCATTTTGGTACACGCTTACAATCCTACTGAAGGGTGCTACAGTTGATCAACCTGCCTGTATTGTTCTCTAGTGTGAGACTACCCTGTCGCTGTTGACCAACGTCCTTCACCCACCTACTACTGTCTACTCCTAAACTGAGGAGCTGAACCTTACAAACCTCCCTGTTTGAAGAAAAGTATAAACACAAGAAAGTATGTCCTCCTAATACAACAGACTGTTCTAAAGCTAGCTCTGTTTTGAAAACTCTGGTTATCTAATGCTAGTTCTGTTATGATTCTCCAGGGTTTGCTATTATATACTCCCTAGCAGCCAAGGCCCTTCAAGTACTTCTTGCTTGCCCTCTCCTCTTGTGTCCACTTTAAACATACCTCCTTCCCCCCTGTACTTGAGATACTTGCTATAAATCTTTTGTCCACTAGGTGGCACCCTTCTCCTGGTCTCTCCCCTCTGATTAAAGCCTCTTCCCTTAGACTCACAGGTTTTATATATTTGTAAGACACTACTGCCTCCAGAAAATTTTCTCTCCTTCCTACTGTACTCCTCTTCACCTACATTTCACTGTCTATCACAACCTCCAAGTGCAACAGTCCCTCCTTGAAGATAAGTATAACATAAGTTTCTCTGTCCACTAACACTACTGATTAGGCCCTTACCTTCTACCCATCCCCACACTTTCCTTAACATTTCAGCTCTCCACTGATAGTTTTTCCCTTGGCCTCTCTCCTTCAGGCTCACTCCGCTCCCCTACCCTACCCCCAAATTCCACCCACCCCCACTGCATCTACATTTATAGTCTCCTCCTGTCTCCTCCCCTGTTGCCCTCAACCTATCCCATCTCTTTACTCCTCCCCCTCCTAGATAAATCTCTTTAAACTACCCCTCCCCTCTCTATTCCCTTACCTGACTGCTCTCTCACATACTTCTCCTTATATCTCCAAACTCCCCACACAGTCTCTACCCCCTCTTCTAATATCTATCCTACCCTACTCATCCATGTCTCTTCCACACTATCTCACCTCATATACATGTCTATTCTTTCTAACTGCTCTCTATAATGTAACTTCCTATTCCTCTACCACACTACCCTCCTCTTTCCCACTCCCATCACCCTCCACTATCTCCTTTCCCCACCCTTCAACACTCCACTTTTATTTAATATCCCCCTCCCCAATTCAACCAAATCCAATTCATTATTTCAAACTAAAACTCCATACAGTCCATTTAAAATCTCCTGCTATCAAAATTAAATTGCATCTCCCTCTTACATTATATGCCTCAATTCAAAGTTTCACCTCCTCTCTCCTTTCTCTTGGCTTGCTCTTGCAGGAGATATCCACCCCAACCCTGGGCCAACATCTACTAACAATCTCTCTCCCACTACCTCCTCTAATAGATACAGCCATAAATACCTTAAATTCATTACCATTAATACCCAGAGTATTAATAACAAAATAACACATTTCCATGCTTGGCTACATCTCACTTCACCTGACATAGTAGCAGTAACCGAAACCTGGCTAAAACCACAAACTACTAACTCAGAGATTTTACCACCTGGCTTCCAAGCACTTAGGTCCGATCAAAAACAAAAGGAGGTGGTGTAGCCTTAGTCTACAACTGCCTGCTAAATCTCAGCCCATACCAAAATCCCATTCCTAAATTTAATAATGCAGAACTAGTCATAGGAATCCTCAAAATAAACAACTTCAAAAGTATCTGTATCATAACCATCTATATACCCCCTGGAGACAACTCCTCCACCCTTGAGAATATTCTCTGTTGGGCTACAAACAATATCAAGCATGAGACTTACATTCTAGGTGATGTCAATATTGATTGGAATGCAATTAATAATAATACTCCCTCTCTGTCTATCAATCTTTATAATTTTACCCAACTAATAAACAACATTACCAGACCGAACAAAAATAACCCTCCAGGCTCCATCCTGGACTGGATTCTAGTCAGCCACCCTAACAATATCTCCAACTCTGGTATCTTACCAGACTCAATAAGTGATCATCTCCCAGCCTTTATTAACTGAACTACGCAACAGCTCCCACACCAACATCAATATGCCCACTCTCGTAACCTAACTAATTTTAACCCTTCTGTATTTTCTGAAACCCTTAAACTTACAAACTAGGATTCACTAAAAACTCTTCCCCTAGATGAAGCCCTAGAAGTCTTCAATACTACCTTCCTTAAAATCCTAAACTCCCAAGCCCCACCTCGAACAAAATGAATAAAACACAACTCTGCTCCTTGGCTAACTAAGGACACAAACTCTAATGCTACAAAGAGACAAAACTTGGAAACTATACAATAAAAATAAAAACCCAGCTTCATTCCTTCAATTTAAGCAACTACGCTATCTTACTAAAAAACTTATCATAAAAGATAAAAAATCATACTACAACAAACTACAGTCTACCCTCGCAAACAATCCCAAAAAATTCTGGAATTCCATCAATTCCCTCTTACACCCAGGTACTAAATCCAATCCCTGTCCAGACAACAATAAGACTGACACAGACATTGCAACCCTCTTCAACTCCTTTACCAGCTCCATAGCTGATCTGACTAAATCCTTCTCCTCTTCCACCCCCAGCCCAAACCCAAAGCCTTCTTCACCATCCTCCCCTCACTCCTGCTCCCATAAACCCCCTCCCACTTTTATTCTAAAACCCGTGTCTACCACCAGTATCAAAAAACTTCTTTCCAAACTCAAACCATGCTCCAATGCCCCCGACAATATCCCATCACTTTTCTCAAGCTCAGCAGATGGCATCGCCATACCTATCAGCATTCTCATCAATAGATCCATCCAAGAATCCTATATTCCCAAACTTTGGCGAGCTGCCCACATTCTGCCCCTTCATAAAGGAGGCAAAAATAATAGCATTTCTAACTTCCGCCCAATAGCCATTCTTTCCCCAATTTCAAAGTCCTTAAAAATGTATCCACCGCAACTCATGCCTCACCTCCTCAATAACCAACTCCTCACTCCTACTCAACATGGGTTTCGCCTGGCCACAGTACCATAACTGCTCTCCTTTCTTTCCTAGACATTGTCAACCATGCCCGTGACTCTGGAGATATTGTCTCCACTGTTCTTCTTGACCTTTCCAAGGCATTCGACACAATATCCCACACACTCCTTCTCAACCACCTTTCTAACCTTAATCTCTCCCACAATTCCCTTTCTTGGTTCAAAAGTTATCTCTCAGATAGATCCCAAGCTGTGAAATGGAATACAGGTACCTCGAACTTCTTACCTACCCCTACCGGAGTACCTCAGGGTTCTATACTCGGACCTCTGCTCTTTAATGTCTTTATCAATGATCTCCACTCTGCAATTCCTCATTCTCAAATTGTACAATATGCAGACGACTCCACTGTTATCTGCTCAGCCCCTAGCCTTCCCGAGCTCCAAGCCAAAACCCAATTGGCCTTTTCAACCACAGAAAATTGGATGCTTCAAAACCATCTTTCCCTTAATGCTAATAAATCCCATATCATTCTCTTCTCCCCCTCAAAAGCTCTGCCTCTTGATAAGCCATCCTTCAAAATCTCCAGCCTCTCCCAGTCCCCAATAGAAGTTGTTAGTAGTGCAAAATTACTCTGAGTTACCATTGATGAACACCTGAAATTTAATACTCATATTCAACTAAACATAAAAAAACCCATCAGAAGCTCGGTATGCTTTACAGAAATGCTAACTTTCTTTCTTTAGCTACAAAACAAACACTCGCCACTACCTACCTTCTCCCTTCTCTATTGTATGGTGCTCCTCTTCTAACCAATCTCACCGCTTCTATCTCCTCAAAACTTGAAAGTTGCTACTACAAAATCGCCAAATTCGCTACTAACTCCACTCATTCTACACACCATTGCATCTGCCTCCGTAGTCTCCAATGGCTAGAACTCCCTAATCACCTGGATTACCTCCAACTTACTACTGCACACAAACTAATTTTCAAACCCACTGCTTGCCCTGCATTATCTAACATCTTGCCCTTCTACACTCCTCTCAGGCCCCTAAGATCTAGTCACCAAAATCTTATTTCAGTATACAAACCCAAACGACCTCCTGGCCACCTCCTACTTTCTTATACTACAGCAAAAAAATGGAACTTGCTTCCTTCCATTCTAAGAGTCACTACAAGCTATGAACAATTCAAATCTCTTCTCCATTCTCACCTCTTCCAAAACTGGAAATGTAATTGTATACTTCCTACCTAGATCTTAATATATCTCAGTTCCAATTTCCCCCCTCTGGTCCCTCTTCTTCAAACTCTCTCCTCAGCTCCCCTCCCTCTACTTCTTTATCTCCTCTCTCTCCCCTGCTTAAACTCTTATTTATTCCTTTTATATCTTCTCCTCCCCACTGCCTACATGCATGTCTAGTCTCACAAATGTATCTTTTGCCTTTTTCATAAGATGTACTTTTAGACTCTAACCTAAAATGTACCTTAGTCTAACTGTTCTTTTTTTTATCTTCCTCCTGGCATCTCTTCTCCTTTAAATTCTTTGCATCTCCTTCACTTCTCCTCTGTTTTACTTCTCTTGCATTCAAGATCTATGTATAATTTTTTTTATCTCTCTCTTCTATGCTAACAATACAGTCACATAAAAAATATTAATTTCTTATGTATACTGCCAAATGTACTATGTTTTTGAAATTGTTAAAGGTGTTATCCTGCTATAACACAGAGTGTTATGTGTATAATGTATTATTATTATGGAGCTTTTCTCCCCGGGCCTCCACTGAAACCCAGTGGACTTCCCCGGTTATCAAACTGGAAATAAATAAATAAATAATACTGTTACTTTACAGATTAGGGCCCATTGATTAAAAAGCCACTGAACCATTCTAATGAAGAAGGGGATATACCAAGTTGAGAAGTTTTGTCCAAGAGTTTAGTGTGAAAAAAGTATAGTTGTGTACCTACCATAAATGTAGATGTTCGAGTGTATTCACTGTTGCAGTCATTACACTTGGGTTATGCAGTCATTACACTTGGGTTATTCTGCTGGCAGGCTACCCGCAGTCGGCCTGAATTCCAAAGTCCTGGTCCGGCATCGGTTGCTGTTGCCTCCTCCCTGACGTCAGTGCGCTAGGGGTATACAAGATGCAGCAGACGCCATTTTCTTCAGTTTTTCTTGCCCCAGATGTCAGGTGCCCCCAAGAAGGTAGGCAATACATACTGCTTATAAAAAGATACAGTAAAATAAAACAATACTTTCATCTACAAGCAAATACACCACATAGGTTGTATAGGATAGAGAAATACAGATGAGCCCCAGCAAAGAAAGGGGGATGGAGGGTGGGTAACCTGGACTGCAACAGTGAATACACTCAAACATCTACATTTATGGTAGGTACACAACTGTACTATGTTCATCGTGTTTCACTGTTGCAGTCATTACACTTGGGTTGAATCCCAAAGCTGAGGTAGGGCGGTTGGGTCTAAATAGGATTAGGAGTGGCTATGAGGCCCTGCAGAACTGCACTGGCAAAGCCTGCTCTGGATTTAGAGTAAAGAGGTAAGTGATAATGCTTGGTAAAAGTGTGCACTGAACTCCCAAGTTGCAGCTTCCAAAATTTCCTTAGTTGGTACTCCTCTGAGAAAGGCTGCTGAAGTGGCTGCTGCTCTTGTAGAACGTGGCCTAATATTCTTAGGCACTGACTTGCCATGCTGTGCATAGCAGAAACGAATGCAGTGACCTATCCATTTTGAAATAGTCTGCTTTGAGATAGCCTTTCCTTGTGATCCTGCAGCATATGCTACAAACAGTTGCTCAGTTTTTCTGAAAGCTTTTGTTTTGTCCAAGTAGAAGCGTAGCTGCCTGTGTATGTCCAAAGAGTGCAGAAGCCTCTCCCCTTTATTCTGGGGATTTGGATAAAATGTTGGCAAATGAATGGTTTGGTTAAGAGCCACACTGGATACTGCTTTTGGCATAAATGTTGGGTTTGTCCTTAGAGAAACGCTGTCTGGATGAAAAATGATAAAAGGTTCCACTGCCATTAATGCCTGTAACTCTGAGACTCTTCTTGCTGAAGTTATTGCTAGGAGCAGAGCAGTTTTCCATGACAAAAATTTTATATCAGCTGTACTGGCTGGCTCAAAAGGAGGCAGTGTGAGCTTTTCCAAGACAAAGTTGAGGTCCCATGTAGGTATAGGTGCTCTCCTTGGGGGTCTTCTGTTTTTTGCCATTCTGAGGTACTGTCTTAGCAGTGGATGTGAGAAAACAGGAGGTTCCGTATTGTAATGAGCTGAAATGGCAGAGCTTAATTGATGAGAAGGATAGGCCTTTGTCCAGCATCTCAGTTAGGTATTGTAAAATCTGAGGAATATTTGGAACAAGTGGTTCAAGTCCTTGTGCCTGGTACCAAGCACAGAATCTCTACCATTTTTCTGCACAAGATTTCCTGGTGCTGGGCCTCCTGGCTTCCAAAATGACATCCATAACAGCTTTAGAGATAGGTGTGTTCTGAGTGGCTATATTATTTGCCATGCAGCCAGATTTAAGGTTCTGAGTTGGCTGTGCAGGATCTGATTGTTTTGCGGAGTCAGAAGATGAGGAATTTGAGGTAAAGTCCAGGCTGGGCCTTGAGACAAGCTCTTTAGGATTGGGTACCAGTGCTGGCATGCCCAGTCTGGGCAATCAGAATAATTTTTGGCTTCTCTTGTCTGACTTTTACAAGTACCTTGGGAAAGAGAGGCAGTGGTGGAAAAGCATAAACTGTTAGGGTTTTCCAGCTGAATGATAGAGCATCCACTTTCCATGCTTGTGAGTGATAAGTCCTTGTGCAGAATCTCTGAAGTTGGCAGTTGTGAGGGGAGGCAAAAAGATCTATGTCTGGGCATCCCCATTTCCTTGTTATCATGCTGAAGACCTGTGGATCTAGTTTCCACTCATGAGAGTCCATGAGGTTTCTGCTTAGGTAGTCTGCCAGAGTATTTTTCTTTCCTGGCAGGAATTGTGCCTGCAGATGTAATTGATAGGTCAGTGCTGTGTTCCACAAAGTCATGGCTTGCCTGCAGAGGGGGTAGGAATGTGTGCCCCCTTGCTTGTTTATGTACCACATAACTGTAGTATTGTCCGTCTTTAGCAATAGTTGTCCTGGATGTAGTAGATCCTTGAAGGCTGTCAGGGCATTCTGTACAGCTAGCATCTCTTTTTGATTGATATGAAGATGCATTTGGTCCGCGGGCCACATGCCCTGAATACATTTTCCTGCCATGTGTGCCCCCCAGGCATAATCCAATGCATCTGTTGTTAGTGTCTGCCTGGCTGTGGGTAAAGTGAAAGGCTGTCCCTTGTTGTGGTGACAGGCCAGTGCCCACCATCGAAACTCCTGTTGCAGGCAGGGAATGAGGGTTATTGTTTCCAGGCTGTGGCAATGTTGAGTCCAAACACTTTTTAGATACCATTGTAGCTTCCTCATCTGCAGTCTTGCATATGGAATTAGCAGGATGCAGAATGCCATGAAGCCCAAAGCCTGCAGAATTTTTCTTGCAGGTAGCTGGGTCTTTGTTGCCATCATTTGAAAGTAATGAGTCAGTTGCCTTTGCTTGTCTGGCGTGAGATAAGCCATCTGGGCAGTTGCATTTAAGCTTGCACCCAGGAATATTATCTCTTGAGAGGGCACTAGTTTTGATTTCTTTTCATTTACTGTGTACCCTAGGCAAATTATTAATCTTTTTACAAACGCCAGATGCTTTAGTAGAATGTCCTTGCTCTCTGCTTGAATAAGGCAGTCGTCCAAGTAGGGATATATTTGAATTCCTTTTTGTCTGCAAAATGCAATTACTGGTGCCAGGCATTTTGTGAAGACCCTGGGCACAGTAGATAAGCCAAAGGGCAGTGCAGAGAATTGGTAAGGCATTGATCCAGCTATGAATATGAGGTATCTTCTGCAAGATTGTCTGATTGGGACATGCAGGTATGCCTCTGAGGTCCAAAGTAACTAGCCAAGCCTTCTTGGCCAGCATGGGTAGAAGTTGCTGCAGTGTCAACATTTTAAATTTTGTAACATCCAGGAAAGTATTTAGAATAGACAGGTCCAGTATTGGTCTCCAGGCTTTGTACTTTCTGGGTACCAAGAAAAGTCTTGAGTAAAATCCTTGCCCCTGTTCTTGCTGTGGTATGTTTTGAATAACCCTCATGTCCATGAGAGCAGAAATTTGTTTTTGTGCCTCTGCCCATTGATTTTGTGGCAGGTCTGGCATACCTTTTGACCCTGGTAGGGTGTGAAAATGGAACCTGTAACCCTGAGAAACAATATGCAGTATCCATTTGTCCTGGGTGATCATGTGCCAATTTTGTGAGAAAAGCGCTAATTTCCCCCCTAAGGGTGCTGCCAAAAGGTGAGTGCTTGGCATTTGTAGAGGAAAGTCATTGGGACTGTTTCCTACAAGGTTGTGATTTGTCTTCTCTGCCTTTGGGGGCTGAAGCACCCCATTGTTTAGGTCTGTATGAGCCTTGGGGCTGAGCCTTGCCTCTTGGGCATCTGTATCTGCCTCTCTGTGGCCTGTCTGACACTGGAAAGGACCAATTCTTAGAAGGCCAGTTCCTGCTAAATCTAGGTGGCTGAACCTGTAAGAAATCCTTTATTGTCTGCATTGATTTTGCTTTATCCTCCATTTTCTTCAACACCTCTTATGGCTTAACACCAAAGTATCATGCTGTAATGGAGCATCCAATAATTTTGCTTTAACATGATCAGGTAAACTCTTGTTCATTTAACCAAGCATGCCTTCAAATGACAGAACCTGTAACTGCGGCTCTGCAAGATGCCTCTAATGAATCAAAACCACATTGCAAAGTATGCTTTCCCACTTGTTCAGCTGCATGCAATAAATCCTGCCTTTCCTTGTTCTTAGGACATTCAGAGCTTGTAAGCATTTTCAGTTTTAGCAAAGACATTAGGTATTGTTGATATTTAAGCATGTGAAACTGGCAGTTTAAAGCCCTTACAGCTAAAGTAGCAGAGGTGTAAACTTTTTCCCCCCATCTGTCCAGTGCTCTAGAATCCCTATCAGAGGGGAACAGGGTTTTTGGCAGTGGAAGCCTTGACCCCTTTGGGACCCTGAGAAATAGTTTCTGGATCAGCTGCAGGGTTTTTATAAAGAAATTTATGAGAATCTGGAACCCTGTAGTACCTATCTGGCTTAACTGGCGCAGGGGGTAAGGAATAAGGAGTCAAACTGGATTCAGAAAAAACATCAGCAACAATATCTAGTACGGGGGGGATAGCAAGAGGCCTGTGCTGAGGCAATAAAAGAAAGTCTCAACCTTTTCTTGGATTCTGAATAATCCTGGCTCTCCCAATGGAAATGTTCCCTCATGGTGTGCAGTGTTTCCCCAAAAGAGTAGTCCTCTGAAGGAGAGACTGAAGGGATAGATTCTTCATCATCAGAGTCCTCATAGGGAGGGAGAGAATATCCCTGTTCTGAAGAGGAGTCAGAAGAAATAGAAACCTGGTCAGAGGAATCATAGTCAGTGTCTTGCCTAGGCCTTTTATCAGGAGGGGGATGGGAGCCCCTGATCAAAGTAATTAGGTCCTCGGCCATTTTGAGCATCTGTTTCTTTGGCATGGTTGACTGTCCAGGAGAATGCTGTACTTGTTTCTTTGTTTTTAAAGGTGTTTTAGACTTTGCCTTGGCTGTTGAAGAGGTCTTGATAGTAAGCTGTGTAGGTCTGAAAACACCCTCAGAAGCCGATGCCTGCTCAGCGGCTCCGGACCCATCTGAGGGAATTGTTTCCAGAAGCCCAATACCTTGAGTTTCCAGAGGCCTAGTCGTCTCCACGTGGGAGACAGAGGCGGCCTGTGGCTCTGAGGTAGCGGTTGTCAGGGGCTGCGAAAGCACCTCACTGAAAACCGGTGAACCGGAGACTGGCCTAGAAGAGGCTTAGTCGTCAGTTTTGGACCTCAGATGCCTGTCTTTTTCTTTGTCCTTGTGCTTTTTATAGACTCCGGTCGTCAGCTGTTGCGACTGCATGATATAGTTAAACCTTCGGCCAAAGTAATGTAAAGCAAAATCGAACAGACACTTAATAGTGTATTGGTTGAATCGAGCACAAAACCGACAACTAGCAACGTCGTGGTCAGGGCCTAGGCAAAGAATACAGTAAGAGTGAAAATCCTTATGAGGTATTTGCTTCCCACAAGAAATACAATTGTTAACTTTTACTGACATTGGTCTGGAGGAAGAAAAAGTTTCCCCAACGGGGTACTTAGCTTTATTGAAGACTTCGGATCTGAAATTCAAATTAAAAAATCTCAGGAGTCGGCCGACCGGCATATGCGAACTGCTTTTGCTTCGGGCACCGCGTGGCAAGAAAGACTGAAGAAAATGGCGTTGGCTGCATCTTATATACCCCTGGCGCACTGACGTCAGAGAAGAGGCAACAGCAACCGACGCTGGACCAGGACTTTGGAATTCAGGTAGCCTGCCAGCAGGATAACACCAAGTGTAATGACTGCAACAGTGAAACACGATGAACATCTGTATAGAAGGCTTTAGATATGTCAAGGAATAGGGAAGAATTAAGCATACTTGAATATCTATATTTGTTTTGCGTGTCAATGACCGACAGAAGGGCAATTGTTTTGCATGCTAGGAGGAAGCAATGTTGGGTGGATGTTAAGAACTGTTCTTGTAGGAGAGAGTGGAGATGTTGTTTATGTATACCTCTGTCAAGAATTTTTGAAAAAGATGATACTGAAATTCATAGATTTTTTTCCGCTCAGAAAAGGGAAAAGTGGTTATAACATATTCTGAAATGAAGCAAGCATAAACTTTAACATATAAGCTTAACAATTAAGAATTTTAAAAATAAATGTTACAGTAAGTATACACTTTTTTCCAACTCTATTAAAGGTGTCTCCATCCTTATCAGAGGAGGAGGAATCAGCATTTACCACGTTTAACAGCAGCAAGATTTACCAAAGAAATCTCTGCATGGTCAGATATGAGATTAGAAAATAATGTGTATGACTGAGGAACTTATAATCTATCTGCTTTCTTTGAAGCAAGCAGTCTGGCTGTCATGCTAATTACAGTATGTAATAAATGCATCGTCCAATGCTAAACCAACAAGAGGAACAGGAATGGGTTAAGGAAATTCCAGTTGTAATAAATCAGGGGTTGGCATAATGGTTAAGGTGTTTACCTTACAGACACAAGGTGCAGAGTTTGATTCTCGCATGGGATAATTAGCTAGGCTTAAAATGGCCAACAAGGGCAGTTAGCCTAGTACTAATGTATGAACCTACAGTATTTTTCAAGGACAGTGGAGTGTTAGGTTTCCACCGAAACAACCAGTTCATTCTGGATACAGTTTCAAAACAAGAAAAATTCTTATGAGAGACTACAGGAACCACTTTCCTCTGAGTCACAGGCAGTCAACCAAGAAAAAGTAAAGTGCAAGGCATTCCCTTAAAATCATTTTCCTGTTCCATATACTGGGAATCTTCAGAAAACAAAGAATTCCTTTTTCTATTATCAGTAACACCAGAAATAGAAGAGTTAAGAGCCTGAGCTATGCCCGATAAATCATTCCTGTCTAAATTAACAGAGAAAGTGGAAGTTAAATATTTACCTTTTTGCTTCTTTTTGAAAGGCGTTTCATTAGAAGCAGACATACTCCTGTCAGACAAATCATCTCTGGGAAGAAACATCCAAGTCTGGCTAGACACACAAGACATAGTCAGGTCCTTCCTCACAGACCACCACCAAGAGTGGCTCTCCTTTGCCTTCCAAGGGCACTCCAACAGCCACAGTGGATGTGTCTAATCCCTGGTCCATGGTAGCTGAAAGAACTACACCAGAGTGAGCCAAGGTAAGAGATGCCCAGTCTGACAAACCAGAAATGGCCAAAGCAAAAAAAGTCACCCATCTACAATCTAAGGAAAATGTTTAACCTATAGAAGGAGCAAAGGCTGCCTGGAAATGTGTTTGTATTGAACATCATGAGATTGGTTAAGGGAAGAACATTTTTTAAATCTTGCAACATTCTTTGAAGTGGTAACATCAACACTGGATAAAAGGATAACGGTGCTTACTGCTTCATTTGCTCTAGCTCAGCGTTTCCGAAACTGGGGTCCATACGATAAAATGCAGGGGTCCGCAAGCTCACTTACACCTACCTGGATTTCAGGCATCATCCACGACCCGAACCTGTAAATGCACTGCTTCATTTGATCTAGCTCAGCGTTTCCGAAACTGGGGTCCATACGATAAAATGCAGGGGTCCGCAAGCTCACTTACACCTACCTGGATTTCGGGCATCATCCACGACCTGAACCTGTAAATGCAGCAAGAAAAATTGTGCTGCTCATCCAAAATTTATTAAAAAAAAAAAAGAAAAGAAATTTCCGTTTGCAGCTGAGCAGCTTCATTTCCGCATTTGCGGCTAAACAGCTGCTTGCCCTTAGTTTTTAGAGAAGAAGGAACAACTTCTGTGCTCGCAGCTGATGCGGAGCATCTGCTCACTTGCCCTCTAAAGCGTCGGAACCATAAGGCGAGGAGGACGTGCGCGCCCTTCCACTTTTGCAGCTGCAGGTTGACAATTTAAACAACAAAAAAAAAAAACCCTCTTCACTTTGCGATACGTCTTCTCCTTTAAGGAGGACTTTGCGTGCATGCCAAAGTGGACATAACTCAATGCCTGAACTTTGGGGATTACTGTTCTTGAATGGGCTCTGTTGTGGTGCGCGATGGACTGTGCAAGTCTGTGAAAACTTTCTTCACAACTTTAGTTTAACCTTTATGGAGTTTCTCATGTGAGGTAGTGTAGTGAGAATTACGGTAAGAAAACAGCAAAGGTGGGTTGCGTTAAAATGGAGTAAAACAGTTTACATTTTTGTTTGGACGTGTTTTTGTGACTTTGTGTGTAGAAATTACTAGCAATCATCTGTAATGTTGTTAATCTCTTTTGGGAGGGGGGGGTGTGAACATTTCTTATTTGCACTACCGCACTGTATTTTTTTGTCTCAAATAATTTCTTTGAAACTGACGCCAGACTGCTTGCTCAGTGAGAGAGAGAAATATTTATTTTCCTGCAGGTTAAATTCAGCTTAGTTTGTACTGAAGTGCATAAGTTAAAAATATGTTTGAGCCTAGTTAGAATTCTGGAAATTTGAGCATCTGTTTAGGGTAGTCTTAAACAAATGAAGCAGTAAGTCTAACTTTGGTAAAAAGCTCCTTCAATCTCAAAGTAGTCTACAGAGAAGACATACCTGGCTGCTTCCAGCCAAATCTGCCTAACTTTATTAGGAGGCGCTACGAGATCTCGGTAGTTTGGAGGTTAGGAGGTTGTCTAGTAATGTATGGCAGATCTCGTTTTGGAGCTGTGGGGCAAGGTGGTGCATGGTCATAATGCTTGCTATCTTCTTAACAGCAAGGGCAGTAACTTTTTTTTTAGTTTAAGATGTAATCTAAAGAATGGGCGGCTTGAATAGGTGATGGGTTTACTTAACGACGTGTACATTCAAAAGTAAGGGTGCATTTCAAACAGAACCTAGCAACTTCTTAGATGGGAGCAAGGCTTTGTGCTCTTCACTTGCGTTATTTGCGAAACTCACTGAACGTGTGATTACTTATTTGTTAACCAGTAACTGAAGCAGCCTTTCCAACTCTTTCCTGTGTGTATGCGTGTGCGCGCGTGTGTAAGGGGAAGGAGGGAGGGAGGTAGGGGTGTGTGCGTGTATGTTTACAAGAGGGAGGCAGCCAGGGGTGTGTGTGTGTGTGTAAGAGGGAAAGGGATGTCTGTAAGAGGTAGACAGCATACTCTTCAGCTGTCCAGGTTTTTGCAGAATGTCCAGATTTTTGCCTCATATTTTCAGTCTGTTTCTAATAAAATTCTGTTTTTCTGGAAAATCCCTGGCAAATCGTGGAGGACTGAAGTCAGAAAATAATGGCAGACATTTGAGCTTTTGACTTCATAGCCTTCAGAAAATTTGTACTAATGCAAAACTTGTTCTATTAACATTCTGTGTTTATAAGAGCAATAAATTAAAATGTGTCCTTTGTTTTCACCTTCTGTACCCCCATTATAACAGGTGCATTTTTCAAGGAATTTAGTTTCAAGTGCATTTTCAAGGAATTGTGAACTTCAAGGGAAGAAAGTTTACTGCTGCTCATGCTAAGTCTGTTTAGCAATGTGCAACTACTTTGTTTCGCTAGCTAGCAAACAGTATCACTATTGTGGTAGAAATTTCAAAGCAGTGTTAGTAGCACAACAGGTGATGTACTTGCTTTTTAATGCAGAAGGCTGTGGGTTCTACTTCCACAACATATTGATGTATTGCTGATACGGTGCTGCATTTTTACGGGGTGGGGTACTGAAGTCCTGAATATGTCCTCCTTTGGATTAGATGCCTACTGTCATCCATGCAATATTACCAGCTTACCATTTTTTTAATGTAGGCTAAAGTAGGCAATTTATTCTTCAAAGGTAGCAGGCACCGAATTTGTAGATGAAACACTGAAATAAAGTTGTTTGCTAGCAGCAACCTTTTCATTAGTTACAGATCTCTTTAAGGTGGAATTATTCACATGACTTTTACTTCTGCAGAGATTGTGCATATTGACTGATATTGGTGGATTGTAATGACAGAAGTTTGAATGGCCTTTTACGGTTGAAATGTTCTGAATTGGCCAGTTTTGTCATTATTCGTTCATATGTTTTGTTTTACTGCTTACTGGAAAAATGTGCAAAACTATACATTTAAAACACGTACTACCAAGTGGTGCTGTATTATACAAGGGATATAATTTAATTATTGTGTATTAAAATTTAATTATACAATTAAGAAGATGAATCAAAGAACTTTTGAATGGTCCTAAAAATGTTCACAGGGGACCTATGCTTTGAAAACAGTCCAAAGGTAAACTTAATCCAGCACTTGCCAAATGCATTTCCTTTGAATGTGGTTTCAATGCTGTTTCAGTGAATGTGAGTTTCAAAGGCAGAGAGGTTTTAATGCTAAGTCTGTTTTCATTGTGAGACTGTATTGCTTTGTTTAGCTTTAGCAAATGTCTGTCCGGGTTTGTGCTATAAAATTTGAAATACAAGTTTTAAATTAAATCCAAAATCTGTGATCATTGTAGAAGTAAAGCAGAAAACAGTATGCATACTGAGAATTTTAAACAGTGTTTATGACAACTGGGGAGAAATAGTTGAGTGGTGGTGGGGGGTGGCTGATTGGGGAGGTTGGGGGTTCTCCCCAATGTATGTGTACCGCCACCTTTAGGAGTCCACCAGAATATTTCCTTTATAAAAGGGGTCCTCCAGCTAGCAATGTTTCGGAACCACTGACCTAGCTAATGCATTCAACACTATTTTAAGCAAGGGAATAACCGATAAAGTTACAAATGTCAGCCCATACATATCTTGCGTAAAATACCTGTGAAACAACAAAACCGGTCTGTCCAGAAAGAGGTTGCTAGTACCATCCCACAGGATGTTCCGCTGGGGTCATTTATGTTTTGACTATTCCAAGACAAAAAAACAGGAAATAGTCTGCAGAGTGCCTCATATTTTGCTTTGCTGTTTGTAAAGTTCTTTTTTTCCTGGCAAACCAATAAGCATAGCAGTCATCAAATAATAGAAGATATTTGAGTTTCAGACTTAACAGATTTCAAAAAAGCATGTATAAAGGCAACAACTGTCACTGATTTTAGTTTTTTTCTTTGATTCTTAAGCTAAAAGTTTGATAAGTATGTGCAGGTGGTTACAGTGGCTTTTTCACTATATTCTAACAGGAGTAAGTCGAGATGATACATCCCTGTATGGTAGTTGTGTATTTATTCTTTCATTTGACACAATCTGTGGTACACAGTCACAATCATACAAGTATAATTCATGGTCACATCTACGCGAAAAGATTTCAAACCTGCCCAAACTAAAGCACTGCTGGTGATTCCCTGCTGGGCAAGGAAAGTAAAACTGTACTTTTTGTCTATGACTGATAGAGCGCTGCTTTCTGTTTTTACCTACTCCATTTTGTTTTCTGTTTCAAGAAATCTGGTTGGCCTGGTGTTTTTGTTCTACGTAAAAGACCGAGAAAGTGGGAGACAGACACAAATTATCTAGGCTACACATTTCACATGTTTTTTCACTGGTTAATAGTCTCTTGAGTGATACTTAAATACACAGCGAACTTCTGGTCCTTTGTCTTTTGCTGAAAAGATTTTGAGTCTGCATGAACTAAAGCACTGCCGGTGATTCCATGCTAGTGTTTCCCACCCAGCCTTTGTTGATCTGCTTTTTAAAGGAATACTCTACCTCAGAACTCAAACATTTTTTTTTCATTGTATCCTTGTTTTAGAGCTATTTTAAAGCCTCTAAATCACTCCAAGTGCTTCTTTTACAATTTTAATGCATTTCCCTCAAAATGGTGGATGATGGTGCCTGCCTTGGTAACATGATCTTGTTATCTTGCTTTCATTCCTTCTTCCCAGAATACATTTCAAGTCCTCTTCGTATGATTCATGCTAGACATAAGGAAGTGGTGCTGTTTTCTCATGCCATTAAGACAGAAAGGCAAGACTGTGAAGCACGGTCATCTAAACACACCTTCTGTAACAGGGCTATTTCTATAGTTCCCTGAGTGAGACACATTTATGCGCCTGTCGGAGCTTGTTCTAGGCTATAAATAGCTGTTAGCTACTTCCAGCAAAAGGAAGTAGGTAAACAGGTTTTTGTAAAGGGAGACTTTTGTAGTCCTAAATGAATCAACAGACCTTCCTCCCACACACTCATGCTGAAGTGTGAAAACTCCCACTGCAGTAAATGATCCTTAATGTATCATAAGTAGTAGGACTCCAAATTAAGTCTGTCTGCTACTTCCCAATGCCTTCACTGGGAAGTTTTAGAGGACTTGTTAATCAGCTTATCTTGTTTTTAGTGCCTTAAATTCTGTACAAACAGCTGCTTTAGTTAGTTAATTTTACTGTACTACATTCTGTTAGTTGTAGGTAGTTTGTGTGGTCTTGTTACACTTGGACTCCAAATCAGCTATTCTATATTAAGAAGGTGTTTCTCTTGTACCCTTGTGGCAGACGTAAGCTGATCTAACCTGTCTGAGTTAGGGAATGCTGGTGAAAGGCCTACTGCATGCTTTCCTGACTGCTAGTTAGTTTAAAACTTGTTTCTCTTTGCTTGCATTTAAGCTTCGCATTTGCACTGTGCTGCTCTTTGCTCAGTGGTAGTTAGCAGTGCCTTGTACAGACGCAAAAGCCTAGAAGCTCAGTTCTTTCCTAAACAGGTGTCAGTGAAACCCTTCCAAGCTTTTCTGCTGCTCTAGGAGCAACTTGGTTGCTGACTGAGCGCTGCCTTTTTGATCAACATTAGCATACATAAAGTATAGGTCCCTCTTGTAGTCTCGGCACTGCCACCACAGTGCTGTCTAACTTATTATCTCTAATAAAACATACAGTAAGCTTGCTATCATGGACGAGCAGTTTCCCATACTTTCTCTGGCCATCTTAATAGACATGGGCATCCTGAGGCAATCTAGCAATTGTCACAAGTATACCAATAAACACTTACTTCTGAAACTGTTAAAATGAATTATCAACAGGTTAACACAGACTAAACGTACAACTGTAAATTCGTATATTTAAAAAGTTTATCAAAACAAGCGGACCAAGCACTACTGTGAGATTACAGTATTTTCATTATAACACAGATTACTGTCGGTTACACTGTACTTCCTCAGGTGACTCAAATTACAAAATGTCCACCAGAAAGTCTTTCAAGGCCACTTTTATCTAAGTTTTCATTGATGAAACATTCTTTTCCTGTATTGAAGCATTCTTTGTCTGCATTCAAATCTCATCCAGAGAAAATCAGTTCGCAGCAGGCAGAATTTTTCTTTCATTCATAGGATAGTCTAACTTTTTTCTGTTATCCATTTTCCTTTAACAAGTTCATTGTCTTGAATATCTGTATACATTCAACTGTTTAGATTTCAAGAAGCCTCTATTGTTAATGCCATCTGTTACAAAAACATTCAGAAATATACTATGTCTTTCACAGGAGCACATTCTGTTAAACTAATCATATTTGTTTAGTGTACATTTCTTTTATGTACTTGTGGATACTGTATTCTAAAAATATCACACTGTTACTATGACAGAAACCAGTTTTAAAAACACTTCTACCAAATTTTATATATACATACATACATATATATATTTTTTTTTTTTCTATCAAATACATGGTTATTGCTATGACAGAAACCAATTTTACTTTATATAAGTCTATGAATTCCTCCTATTTTGAAAACCAAAAAAATTCAGTCAAAATAAAAAAAAAATAATTTTACAGAAAATCGTGTTTTCATTGGTTATGTTATTTTTACCACCTATATTAGTTACAATAGATACCTGATTGACTGTCTTTTTAACACAACACATGCACATTATGATCATGAAAATAATGGCTGCTATATCAATTAAAACTATGATAATGGTTTTCCACCATTCTGCAAATAAGCAATTTAACCAATCACTCCAGTCACTGTTCCATGTAGTCTCAAGAGATTTTACTACATAAGCACGGTCACTATAAATATTTACTGGATGTAACTGCTACAAAACATAGTTTACAGCCTCTAGCTTCAGCCCTTTGTGCTCACATGTATCCTGATAACAACCATAATTGGTTTGTCTCCCTTTTGCAATGTCACTATTGCAAACCCAGTGTAGTACTTCCCATCCTTCCAGAAACATGCACCATCCACACACTGTAAGAATGTGGCAGTCATAATTTGCCTTGAATGGTGACTGGTTTCTCCAAATCTGCCATACAGTCATGCACTTTCCCTTCATATCCAACAAAACTGGATAAGTTCTAATTGCCCCTGTCTGTAGTTGCACAGTCTTCATTGCCCCTGTCTGTAGTTGCACAGTCTTCATACTGAAAGTAGTTATCCATTTTTAAAAAACAGTGACTAACCCCTTCAGTGATTCTGTTTATCTCACTGTCATTTAGCAACAGTCTTGATTGGCAAATGTGAAGTTTGAACTATAACCCCCGAGAACATGGTCAAATACTCTGTCTTATTCCCAGTAACTGGCCAAAAGCCATTTAATGCAAGGATGATATCCTTTTCCTACAGGAGTCATTCTCCTGCTACAAAAAGTAACCAGTCTTTACTTAGTGTCCATTCCCTGAGATGCCTCTTGTGGCCAAGACTCTAATAACACCAGACAGTAGCGTCTTTCCCTAATGCTGCTTGCAAAACAAAGGGTAATTCACCAGTGGGAGCTATCAGCTCCGGTGCCTGTGCCAACATCTGCTTAAACATTTTAAATGCCTCATCGTTAGCGAGCCTCCATTGTAGAGTCAATTCTTCTTTTTGATCTGCCAACATTTTATAGAGAAGAGCTGCAGCTTGATTAGTCCTCAAATTCCCTACTGTAGTTCAGGATTCCTATCAAGTTATGCAAATTGTCAAAGGCTTTGGCAATTTCAGAATGCCCCTCACCCTTTCCTGACAATGAGTCCTCCCTGTTGGTCTGATAATGGTTCCTAGAAATTCTTCTTGTGACAACTGTATTTTGTCTTTGTTAGCTTTAAACCCTGCCTTTTGCAACAGTCTCAGAACTTTTCTCAGCTGTGATATGTGCTATTCCACAGTCTCTATCAGGATGTCATCAATATAAAGAATAACCTTGTCATCCTGTCAGAGCGTCCCTACTATCTGATAAGAAGTGATAGGACTGTTCTGAAAACCTTGAAGCAATCTAGTCATGACATACCTGTTGATTTTCAAAGGTAAAAGCAAACCTTTGCCATTCCTTTTTCCTAAGTGGTACTGCAAAAAAATATCTATTACTGTAATGCAATCCATTGCACCTCCCACTGCAATCGGAACCTCTAACTTCCCACTATCCGTTTTTGTCACTGCCCATAAAGTCTGAAATTCTCTCTCTCTATGGTATTCCAAATGTCTCTGTTTATCTATCAGGGATACTGCCCTGTTTCCCTTGCTCTCTATTAGGCTAACTTGTATTGTCACACACGGTCGGTAAACAGTCTGTTCACTTTGACTCTCAATGTTATCCTGCAACTTTTGCTTTTCCTTCCTGAATTCTTTTTCCTTCCGAGTCCCTTGCCAATACTCCTTTCTCTATCTGCCTATTTTTTTTCATTATCTGTACTATACACAGTCCTGCTTGATATGTCCCAGTTTTCTACAGAAAAAACATGCAATTTGTCTATCAGGGCTTCCTGTAGCTGCAGGGGTTTATGCCACACTCAGTACGTCCCTGCTCTCACCCCCCACCTTTTTCTACTTCTTCTCTGTCCTACTGTACCATTTCACTCATTACTCTCTCTCTCTGAATATCTTATGAACAAAATGCTCTAATGTGTCAGCAGTTTCCTCCTAAATACACAAAGGTCACCTGGTACTCCTTTACTTGTTCCAAAAACACACGTATTAGCCTCTTTTGCATGTCTGGGTTAAAATGGTCTGCCTGTTCTAGCATCCTGTCAAAAACTGTAATACTAAAATTCTCTAACTTTGTAGTGAAAGTTTGACCTTGGAAAAATGGAAAGAGTATAGCTCTCATTCTGTCTAACTTAGAGTTAAGCTTGCACTCATTGGGAAATAATGAATGTCTTACAACACTTTGGAATAAACACCAAAAAACATTGTTGCAGTGAAACATTCCATGTACTGCCAAGCTCTATATGAAAGCCAATCTTCAAATGTCATCATATTGCAAAAAATACCTTTCTTGCCATTCCAATGAGGAATGGCTGTAACGAACCATACTGTTTGTAGAAATCACATGGAGAACTTGTCACTACCTGCACATCTGGAGTGTTAATGTTACCTGAACTAACCATACCCCTTCAGCCTCTTAGTCAAAAACAGGGACAGATTTCAAATATTATACTTATAAACTTAAAAGCTTAACAGAATAACAAGTTTTGCATCAGCATACATTTTTCTGAAGGATATCAAGTCTGAAACTCAGTGTCATGCATTATTTATGGACTTCAGCCAACAACAATTTTCCAAATCACCACAAATTTTGAGGAACAGACCAAAAATATGAGTAAAAAATCTGGACATTCAGCAAAACTCTAGACCGTTCAGCGGTACAGAACTAACATGTTCCGACATCTCTGTGAATCTGCATGTGCAACTGTATATTCCTCTAACTTTCTGTAATTCCCCTATCTTATGTGTAATTTTGGTTCCTTTGCCAGGCTTTCAAAAGTTTGCTGTACATCCTGTAACTTGTGTTTGAGAGCTTCAATGTCAGTGTCCTCACCCATATTTTCTTGTGTATCCATAGCCACATGTACAGCAACATCAGCCCTCGTCAAAATGTCAAACTTTTTGCATATACTTCTTAACCTGTATGCCATGTTCTTTTAACATTTGCATGTGTTTTTCATTAAGCACTATCAACTTATCATCCAGCTATTTGTCTGATAATTCCTTATCTTTGTTAAAAGCATCCCACTGCAAGCAGTAGGTCTGAAACATTTCAGCGGTCTCTACAACCTGTAAGCTTTTAGCATGATCTAAAAATTAATGGAAATCTCTATAAAAGGTAGAAACTGGCATTACAAAATTACTTTTGACTTCATCTGACAATTTTGACTTGCCCTGCATAGTCTTAAACGACAATTGCTCCAACACAGTTTTATGACATGTTAAACAAAAACAAGGACATGTCTCCACAGTTAAAACATTCAACTTGAGTTTTATAAACTTTCTCACTTCTATTGCTGTATTACATCTAAAAGCAGTATTGGTTTGTTCATACTACTGACGTAATAATGTCCAAACTTAATCAGCAGTCTCTAAGTCTATGGCCACAGAATGTGTGTATTTAGCAATTACGTCATGGATCGTAACCATGTTACTTCAGAAAGAGACTTACTGCCTTCAGAAAAGGCGAATAGGTGATCAGACTGTAGACCAAAACTGCAAACTAGAAACTTGCTGTCGAAAATACTGGTGAACACCTCAGAACAGATGCAAAGACAAAACTGGTTTCACCCACTTGGAAGTTGCTGATACTGCTGAGCTGTTCAACAGGGACTGTTGGAGGTTGGCGCCAACAAAATATTAACTAGTGCTTGTTGCAGTACTTTTACGAATATTTAAAAGGTCTGAATTGAGTCTGGCATGCCACTGCTAAACTGAATTATCAGCAGGCAGAGTAACTGTACAAATACATATTCATATATTTAAAAAGTTTATTGAAACATGCCAACCAGAAACAAATACTTTATGTGACGGATGTAGTTCCACTATGAAACTGGCATCAAGACTAACACAAGGACAAATCAAATGCCAAACAGGTTGTCAACACACACACGCAGGCACACACACGCACACACAATTCCCACACTAAAAGGCATGACAACCCCACATATGCAGAGGTACTCACTAGTAACTTACCAAAAGATCAGAGGCCTCCCAAACAGAAACCACTTACACACACAATGATGCTAAAACAACCACAACACATAAAACACACCAGTGTGTCAACAAATAAGCCCATAAAGTGCAATACCACAAATCTTAGTGTACTGGTCATAGGCGACTCCATTGTGAGACACATGCACGTTCCCCTCACCAAGCCGGATAAGGAGCAGGTTATGGTTAGCTGCCTGTCAGGTGCCAGGATCTGTCAAGTCACTCAAGCACTCAAGTCACTCAGTCACAAGTACCAATATGACTATCATAGTCCATGTGGGAGTGAATGACTTGAGACGTACCTCACTGGACTATATGGAGAGACATGACTGAGCTTCCACACTGTGCGTCACAGGCAGGTATAAGCCTAGCCTTAAGCAACGTTCTACCTTCTTCAAGGATGATGCCACAACACGACCAAAAAATGACAGACTAACAACTGGCTTAGCTTCTGGTGTCAGTCCAAGGGGCTCCAATATCTGTCAGCTGGGAAAGACATGGTTGACAGGCCTTGCTGTTTTGCCAGAGATGGTCTGTACCTGTCTCCTCTAGGCTTTTGGATACTAGCAAGGGCATTAGTTACCACCTGTTGTGCCTTTTTCAGGCAGTGTCAAAATAAACTCCCAACATAACAAAATCCTCTGTAGATAAACTCACAGAACTGCTGCTTAATGCTAGGAGTCTAAAAAAGAAACTGCACTCCCTGGAAGCATTCCTCACTTTGGAAGATGTTGATGCCTGTGCAGTCACTGAGATATGGTTCAAATGCACAAGCCATGTAGGGCTACAATGCCTTCGATGCTTTCAGACCACAAACCCAGCATGGAAAAATCAAAGAAGGAGGTGCATCCATCTTCATTAAGGAAGAGTACACCGCGAGACTGGTCAAACAGTTTGACTCTTCAGCTACTCCATGTCCAATTAACTATAGGCAAAGCCCCTTATCACATCTTAGCTAGCTATAGGTCCCCACCATGAAGAAGGAAACCCACACCACATAGCCGGACATAATGGAATCACTAGCCATACAGCCCAACACCATACTCATGAATGATTTTAATTATCCTACCTTCGACTGGGAAACATACACGACCATAAACATGCTGACTCAAGAGGTTCTTTGACTTTGTCGATGCAAATGCTCTGGAACAGCTAGTCAGCACACCCACAAGAGGATCAAAAGTCGAGGACACAGTTCTCACTAACATGGCAGAGCACTGCACCTTCCCCTGTGTGATATCCTCTGTGATGATATGGGCAAGTGCCAGCACAGCCAGTTGTAGTTTTATAAAGAATATGTCCTGTGAATATCAAACTGATTTATACGAGATGCTTGTGTTACAAATGTATTAGAACTGTATGTTCTGTGTATATCAAACTGATTTGTACAGGTGTTTGTGCTGAAAATGTATTTGTGAGGTTTGCTTGTGTTGAAATGCATCAACTGTGCACCCCGATGAAATGAAGAGAAATGTACATGTGTTATGGTAACTGAATTAAATAACATATGTTTTAATACATGACACTGAGACAGCAAGGGTTACCCAGCTAGTTTATTTTAAGAAAAATAAGGGAAATGTAAACGAGCTGTTAAACCATTCAAATGGCACCCACAGTACTGAACAGGACTGGAGATGGTGGGTCTGGGAGAAGCCTTTGTTCATTAGCTCAGGAAGGATCGGGGAGGCCACAGGCACTGCCATAAACATCTGGATGTGTATTGTGGCCATCTGTGCTAAATTCTTATCTCAGCTTCAAAGGGAAATGCTGTGAGAACCTAGAGAGTCACGTGACGAGATGAAATCATTCCGCCAGCCCTCTTGAAAATTATATTTTAGATATTAAAAAGAAATCTAAGCATACAGTATTCTGTTTGTGAAGCCTGACTAGAAAGACCCTCACCCACAGCATCTAAGTAACTTAACTAGGGAACCGTAATTCTTTTAGATTCAGTCATGAATACAATGAAGCTTAGTTTAGATATTGTTTTTCTTTATTTGTCTGAGCCTGTCCATCAATGTTAATTTCAATATTTTTCTGTGATTTGAACTCTGTAGTTTACTGTAAATATATATGCAGTATTTTCATGCTCTTATTTGTTATTAAATATTTTTAAAATGTTATTGTGGCTGGTCCTTGCAGAAATTATTTAACCTTTGAGAGTACTTGTATTTATTTGGTGACACTGTGTGGGCCACTCCAGAAGGCCTGGCCATCTAGGTGAAAAAGAAGTTATGTACTCACCATAACGTTCCATCTGAGTAGGTACTTCATTTGTCTGCAACCTGTGGGTATCGGATCCGATCTTGGATCCGAGCCGGCAGCTTTCCAAGCTACAAGATCCGAGCTCCTAGGTCCTCCCCCCTACCCATAATCCCCTATGTGCTACATTACCTCAGATCAAATTTTTTTGCCTCTTATACAACTCCTACCTTCGATACAGGAAGCAACACCAGATAAACTGTCCTAAGGCAGAACAAGATCTCTTTGGTGATAGAAATCCCGAAAGGTTCGGGGGATGGCAGGGGGGGGGGTTCGGTTGCAGACAAATGAAGTACCTACTCAGATGGAACGTTATGGTGAGTACATAACTTCTTTATCTGAAGTAGTTACTTCATTTGCTCTGCAACCTGTGGGACAGAGTCCCCAGCTACCTAGGGAGAAACCCTGGGCGGCCTATGGAAGGATATTCCGAAGCACTGCAGAGCCAAAGGAAGCCCTACCTCTCGATACCATATCCAACTTATGAGAAATAAACGTATGTGAAGAGGACAAGGTAGCTTCAGAGCATATGTCATCCAAGGGGATCCTAGACCAGAAGGCTGCAGAGGTGGCCACAGCCCTCGTAGAGTGAGCGCGAATTCCCGTAGGAACCGGTTTGCCTGTAGATAAGTAACCGTGGACTATGCATTGACAAATCCAATTTGCTATAGTCACTTTTGAAATGGCCTTACCCATGGCTGATTTAGCAAAAGACACGAACAACTGGTCCGATTTGCGAAAATCCTTAGTCCTGTGCAGGTAGAAACGCAGTTGTCTGTGCACATCCAATTTATGCAATGTGTATTCTCCTTTATTCTGAAAGTTTGGGAAGAACACGGGTAAGTTTATTGATTGATTGATATTTGACTCCGAAGCCACCTTAGGTAAGAACGACGGATTAGTCCTGAGGAACACTCTATCCTTATGAAAAATGAGATAAGGATGCTTCATACATAAGGCTTGAAGCTCTGATACCCTTTTGGCTGAAGTAATGGCAACCAAAAAGGCTGTTTTCCAGGACAAGAACTTTAATGGAACCGAAGCCGAGGGTTCAAAAGGTGGGCCTGTCAAGGCTTGTAAGACTAAGGCCAAATCCCATGGAGGCACCAGCACTTTCACCGGAGGCTTCAAGAGGAAAATGCCCCGCAAGAAGGTTTTACATAATTTTGTAGAAGCCAAAGATCCTAGTCAGTCTCCCACATGGAAATGGGAGATGGCTGCCAATTGCACCTTAACTGTTGAGGCACTTGCTCCTTGTCTGAATATCAGAGACAGGAAGTCTAGAATAGTAGGAATAGGAACTGTAAATGGATCCAGGCCTCTATCTTTGGCCCAGACAGAGAAGCGTTTCCATTTACTGTAGTAAATCTTCCTAGTAGTCGGCTTATGTGCTGCGACTAGAATGGCCTTAACAGGAGATGAGATACCGGGAGTCCTAGCCATCAGTGGAACTGGAGCAACCAAGCCGCAAGCTTGAGGTTCACCAGGTTCGGGGTTTGTAATCCCGCCGGATGTGAAATCAGGTCTGGAATGGGATCCAGTATCCATGGCGGAGATACACTGCGAGACCGCAGGTACGGGAACCAGATCTGGCGAGGCCAGAATGGGGCTATGAGGATAACTCTGCTCCCCAACCAATGGGCTTTCTGTATGAACTTGGTTATGAGCAGAAGGGGTGGATAGGCATACAGTAGACCGGACGGCCAAGCATGGACTAGAGCGTCTCTGGGATTCTCCCCTTCGGGGGGGAAGTATTGCGAAGTACTTGCTGCATTTTGTGTTTAAGGGAGAAGCAAAAAGATCGCAGCAAGGCCAACCCCATGTGCGGAAGATCTGCTTCGCAACTGATGGATTGAGAGACCACTCGTACGGAGTGAGAATCACTCTGCTCAGTTTGTCCGCCAAAATGTTAGACCGACCCGGAATGTGCGTTGCTACCAGAAAGCAGTTGGTGGATATCGCCCATTCCCACACTCTCATAGCCTCCCGGCAAAGTGGGTAGGATCTGGTTCCTCCTTGCTTGTTTATGTACCAGACCACTGACATGTTGTCTGTCTGGATTGCAATAGTCCCCAGAGGTAGAAGGTTGTGGAGAGCTTGCAATGCTAGAAGCACCGCCCTCATCTCTAGGACATTGATATGCAAAGCGGTCTTCAGGGGAGTCCACGTGCCTTGGACGGTTCTGCCCGAACAATGCCCCCCCCACCCGAGGCGAGAAGCGTCCGTGGTCAGCGTGGCTTGGGGGGGGGGGGACAACAAAAGGCCTCCCTTCCTTTAGTTCTGGGGCGTGGAGCCACCAAAGAAGGGAGTGCCTGCAAACTCTGCTTAGGGGAATCGGAGTACTCAACGGATGGAGTATCAGGGACAACTGAACTTGAAGGGTCCACTGCAGAATCCTCATTCGCAGACGCAGGTGAAGGGCGAGAGTGATCGCTGCTGCCATAGATCCTAGTGCCCTCAGAACTAATTCCGCCTTCGGGGCCGGGCTTTGAAGAATTAGCACCTGACACGACAAGCTGTTTATCCTGTCCGCAGTTAGCATTGCTCGAGAAATGCGGGCATCTAACTTGGCCCCCATGAACTCCAGGACCTGCACGGGGCAAAGAGAGGATTTCTGGAGGTTTACCGAGATGCCTAAGCTCTGGGCAAGGGTCAGAGCATAATCTCTTGCCAGGCAGAGCTGATGCCTGTTGGTGGCGGTAAGGAGCCAGTCGTCTAGGTACGGGAAGACCCGAATGCCCTGAAGTCTCAGGTGGGCTGCAACCACTGCCATGACCTTGGTGAACACCCTGGGGGCTGAGGTAAGGCCGAACGGGAGAACCCTGAAAGTACAGTTTTGTACCTACCATAAATGCAGATGTTCGAGTGCTAATACAGCTGCAGTAATCACAGATGGGGTTCTCTGCCGTCAGGCGGGTCCTCGGTCGGCCAAATTCCAAAGTCTAGGTCCGGCGTCAGTTGTTGTCGCTTTCTCTCCTGACGTCAGCGAGGCCGGAGTATATAAGACACAGCCGACGCCATGTTCTTCAGTCTTTCTTGCCCCAGATGTCAGGTGCCCCCAGAAGGAAGGCAATACATAAATTATGTTTATATATATATATACATGCAATGCAATATAATCCAAAATCAGTAGTTGCAAGCAAATAAACCATATAAGGATAACCCAGTCAGGTTGTATGAAGAGGGTGTTAGGCCCCATGCCTTTACCAAGTGGGGAAGGAGGGAGGGAAACCTGTACTGCAGCTGTATTAGCACTCTAACATCTACATTTATGGTACGTACAAAACTGTACTATGTTCATCGTGCATACAGCTGCAGTAATCACAGATGGGTAGAGTCGCAAAGCTACGCACAGGGTGGTAGGTACTAGGAGGAACTGGGTTGAGCCAGCATGCCCTGCAACACAGCAGTGGCAAAGCCTGCTCTAGTTTTGGAATATAAAGGCAGGTGGTAGTGTTTTGTGAAGGTATGTATAGAACTCCAAGTGGCTGCCTCCAAAATATCTTTGGTAGGAACTCCTCTGAGGAAGGCTGTAGAGGTAGCTGTGGCCCTGGTAGAGTGTGGTCTGATGCCTGTAGGAACAGATTTCCCATTATAGGAATAACAAAACCGTATGCAGTGACCTATCCACTTTGAAATAGTCTGCTTGGTAACTGGCTTCCCTTGAGCGCCTACAGCATAGGGCACAAAGAGTTGTTCTGATTTCCTGAAGGCCTTTGTTCTGTCCAAATAATAACGTAGCTGCCTATGGATGTCTAAAGAGTGTAGCAGCCTTTCCCCTTTGTTTTGAGGATTGGGGTAAAAGGTAGGTAAGGTGTATGGCTTGATTTAAAGCTACCCTGGATACCACTTTAGGCATAAATGACAGGTTGGTATGAAGGGAAACCCTGTCCTGATGGAAGATAAGAAAGGGCTGCACCGCCACGAGGGCCTGTAGTTCCGAAACCCTATGAGCTGAAGTGATAGCCAGAAGGAAGGCTGTTTTCCAGGACAAATGTTGCAAATCTGTTGAGGCAGCTGGTTCAAAAGGAGGCAATGTTAATTTTTCTAGTATGCAATTAAGATCCCAGGCTGGTATTGGTTGTTTCCTTGGTGGTCTTATATTCTTAGCCCCTCTGAGGAACTGTCGTAAGAGTGGGTGAGAAAATAAAGGAGGGTCCGTGTTGAATTCTGCAGAAATGGCTGAGGCATGGATTTTTATGGAAGAAAATGAAAGTCCACTGTTCAGCAGCTCAGCTAGATACTGTAATACCTGAGGCAAGTTCAGTTTTCTAGGGTCCTGGCCTTTTTTCTCATTCCAAGAGCAAAACCGCTTCCATTTTGCGGAGTAAGCTTTTCTAGTAGATGGCCTTCTGGCCTCCAAAATGACATCCTGCACCCCCTTGGAGAGTAGGGTCTGTTGTGGTGTTAAGGAATTTTCCATGCAGCGAGATTGAGTGTTTTCAGCTGACTGTGAAGAGTTTTGTAGCTGTGCTGAGTCAGCAGAAGAGGCATTAGAGGCAGGCACCAGGGAGGAGTATGTGTTAGGCTCCTCAGGAGCGGGTACCAGTGCTGCCTTGGCCAATCTGGAGCAATCAGTATCATCTTCAGTCTGTCTGCTCTTGCTTTCAAAAGCACCTTGGGCAGAAGAGGCAGAGGTGGGAATGCGTAAACTGTCCATGCTGTCCAACTGAATGAAAGGGCGTCCACTCTCCAGGCCTTTGGATGAAAGGTCCTAGAACAAAACTTTTCCAATTGATGATTCCTGTGGGAGGCAAAAAGATCCATGTCTGGCCTCCCCCACACTTGGATTATCTCTGTAAACACCTGAGGATGCAACTTCCATTCGTGTGGATCTGTCATATTTCTGCTTAGATTGTCTGCCAGCGAGTTTTCCAATCCTGGCAAGTACTGTGCTTGAAGTTCGATTTGCCATTCCAGAGCCAAGTTCCAAAGAGTCATGGCTAGTCTGCACAAGGTGTATGAATGTGTTCCTCCTTGTTTGTTTATGTACCACATTACTGTGGTGTTGTCTGTTCTTATCAGTAATTGTCCTGGATGCAGGAGGTCCTTGAAAGCTGTAATTGCATTTATTACTGCTAGCATTTCTTTTTGATTGATGTGAAGGTGCTTCTCCTTTTGGGACCATTTGCCCTGAATGCACCTGTCCGTCATGTGCGCCCCCCAGGTGTAATCTGAGGCGTCTGTTGTGATGACTTGATTTGCTTGAGGCTTGCAGAATGGGGGGCCTGTATTTGCTTGACATGCTTGGGCCCACCATAGAAATTCCTTTGCAAACATGGAATTTTGGTATTATTGTTTCCAAACTGTGACTGTGTTGAGACCATAGGTTTTTAGGTACCATTGGAGTTTCCTCATATGCAGCTTTGCACATGGGATTAAAAGAATGCAAGATGCTATGAAGCCCAGAGCCTGCAGGATTTTCCTTGCAGTAAGCCTGGTACATTTTGCTAGTATTTTGAAATACTGAGTTAGTTGCCCCTGTTTTTCTGGCGTTAGATAGGCCATCTGGGTGTTTGTGTCCAAGTTGGCACCCAGGAAAGTTATTTTCTGAGATGGTGTTAGCCTGGATTTCTCTTTGTTGATTGTGTATCCCAGAGAATGCAGTAACCGTGTTACATAAGCCAGATGTTCCAGAAGTATGCGCTTGCTGTCCGCTTGGATCAGGCAGTCGTCCAAATAAGGGTAAATTTGTATCCCCTGAAGTCTGCAGTAGGCAATTACTGATGCCAGGCACTTTGTGAATACTCTGGGCGCAGTAGATAAGCCAAAGGGCAATGCAGAGAATTGATAGTGGATTGAACCTGCAAGAAATCTGAGATATCTTCTGCAGCTTTGTCTGATTGGGACATGCAGGTATGCCTCCTTGAGGTCCAATGTTACCAGCCAAAACTCCTTGCCCAGCATGGGAAGAAGCTGCTGTAATGTGAGCATCTTGAATTTTGGTACGAGTAAAAAAGTGTTTAGGATGGATAAGTCCAAAATGGGTCTCCAGTCGGTTCCTTTCCTTGGTACCAGAAAAAGTCTTGAATAAAAACCTTGACCTTGTTCGTGAGTATGTACCTCTTGAATAGCTCTCATGCTTATGAGCTTTGAAATTTGCAGTTGTGCCTCTGCCCTTTGATTGTGTGGCAGGTTTGGCATGCCTCTCATTTTTGGAAGTGTGTGGAATTGAAATTTGTAGCCTCTGTTTATAATGTCCAGGATCCATTTGTCTGTTGTGACAATATGCCAATTTCTTGCAAATAATGCTAGCTTTCCTCCCAAAGGTGCTGCCAGCTGAAACCTGCTTGGCATGGAAATGAGGGAGTCATTAGGTTTGTTTCCTGTATTGTTGAGCACTGTCTTCGCAACCTCTTGGTGCTGGAGTTTGCCATTGTCGGCCTCTATATGATCCTTGTGATTGCCCTCTGCCCCTTGTGCGTCTGTATCTACCTCTTTGGGGCTTGTCAGTGGCTGGAAAGGACCAGTTTTTTGAAGGCCAATTTCTGCTAAACGTGGTGGTTGGACCTGTAAAAAGCTTTGACAGTTTGCATAGATTTGGCTTTTCTTCCATTTTCCGTAATATCTCCTCAGCATTAGTACCAAACAGCACATCCTTTTGTAAAGGAGCATCTAGAAGTTTAGCTTTCACATGATCAGGCAAGTTTTGTTCCCTAAGCCAGGCATGTCTGCGAATGACTGATCCTGTAGCAGCCGCTCTACTTGAGGCCTGTAGGGCATCATAGCCACATTGTAAGGTGTGTTTACCCACTTGCTCTGCACTATGCATCATATCCTGCGACTCCTTCAAATCTGGTTGTTCAGGTTGAGACATTTTATTCCTTAATTGTGATAACAGGAACTGTTGATATTTAAGCATATGAAACTGACAATTTAAGGCCCTCATGGCTAGGGTGGCCGAGGTATATACCTTTTTTCCCCACCTTTCTAAGGATCTTGACTCTCTTCGCAGGAAGTGGGTTCTTGGCAGTAGAGGCCTTCAATCCCTTGGGGCCTTGAGAAATGGTTTCAGGGTCAGCATTATGGCTTTTGTAGAGAAACTGGTGAGAGTTAGGAACTCTGTAGTACCTATCAGGTTTGACTGGTGCAGGAGGCAGGAATCGGGTTAAGGCAAGCCTCCGAATAAACATCATCAAGTATGTCCAAAACAGGAGGTATCGCCAGAGGTCTGTGTTGAGGTAACAAAAGAAATTCCCTAAGTCTTTTCTTGGAATCGGAGAAGTCTTGGCCTTCCCAATGGAAGTGTTCCCTTAAAGTGTGCAAGGTTTCCCCAAAGGAAAAATCCTCAGGAGGAGATACAGAAGGAATGGACTGCTCTGTATCTGAATCCTCAAAAGAGGAGTAAGAGTGTTCCTCTACATCAGAATGTTCTGATAAAATGGAGCCCTGATCAGAAGAGGGAGAATCTTCCTCCACTCTGGGTCTCTTGTCTGGAGGGGATTGAGAACCCCTGATAAGAGTAATTAAATCCTCAGCCATTTTAAGCATCTGTTTTTTTAGGCATGGGGCCTGGAGATGGGCCCTGTGCAACAGGCCTCTTGGGATGCCTGGCTGCTTTGGATTTAGTAAAGGCCTTAATAGAAAAAGAAGATGAGGGTCTAAATACACCATGGGTGGAAGTGGACCTGTCCACATTAGGAGGCTCAACATTAGCAATGGCTTCGGTGGTTGTAGTCTGGGAAAGGGCCGAGGTACCTGCGGTCTCGGGTACAGAGGACACCGCCAAAGGAGTGTCGTCGGTAGTCAGGGACTGCAAAGGCGTCTCGCTGAGAACCGGACCACATGTAGCCTGTTTTGGCGTGGTGTCAGTGGGGACCGCGGACCTCGCGTGTCGGTCCTTGTCCTTCTTTTGGACAAAAACGGTAGTCAGAGTTTCGGCGACATTTTATAATCAAAGGCTTTACCAAAATAGTGTTGGGCGAACTCCCCGACGCTTAATAGTGCGTTACTGAAAGTAGCGCAAAAGCGACAGCCCGAGACGTCGTGGTCTGGGCCTAAACAAGGTATGCAGAGGGAATGGAAAGCCTTATGCGGTATTTGCTTCCCACAAGCAATACAATTATTAACTTTTTCTCACATCGGTCTGAGGCAAGAAAAGTTTCAACGGGTACTTAGCTTTAATGAAGACTTCGGTTTCCAATTTTTCGTAATTCAGGAGCTGGCCGACCGCACTTGCGAACTGCTTCTGCCGGGCACCGCACGGCAAAAAAGACTGAAGAACATGGCGTCGGCTGTGTCTTATATACTGGCCTCACTGACGTCGAGAGACAAAGCGACACCAACCGACGCCGGACCTAGACTTTGGAATTCGGCCGAGGACCCGCCTGACGGCAGAGAACCCATCTGTGATTACTGCAGCTGTATGCACGATGAACATCTGGTAATGACTGGCTCCCAGCCGGAAGCGGAGAAACCTTCTGGATCGTCTGTCCATCAAGATGTGGTAGTACGCATCCTTGAGGTCTATCGAGCACATCCAGTTGTTCTGCCGCAGAAGGGGGAGAATAGATTGGAGGGTGACCATCCGGAACTTTTCTTTGGGAATAAACAGGTTCAAAGCGGAGAGGTCTAGAATGGGTCTGAGGTCCCCCGTCTTTTTTGGCACTAAAAAGAACCTGGAGTAATAACCCGATCCGGTCTGGTCTGGGGGGACGGGCTGGATGGCTCTTTTTTTCTAGCAACTTCAGGATTTCTGAAGCTGCTGCCTCCCTTCGATCAGGTGGAACATCGGGGAGGTGTCTGGTCGAGGGAGTTGTTTATGAAGGGGATGAAATAACCTCTGGATATGATGCGGAGCACCCATCGATCTGTCGTAATGGACTCCCAGTTTGACAGGTGCTCCGACAACTGCCCCCCGACTGCCTCCAGAGAGGGACAGCCGGGTAAGCCCTCAGGGCTGCTGCGCGGGTCTATCCGGGAAAAGTTCCCTGGACCCGAAGTTACGCGGTCCCCCTCTGCCTCTGGGCCGGCGACCTCCTTGTCCTCCTCTGCCTCTAGAGGACGAGGGGTCCGAAGCCGGATGGGATTGCTGGGACTTACGGAACCACAGCTTCTTTTGTCCCCTCTGATTCCTAGAAAAGGATCGTTGGGGATTAGAGAAGTGGACCCCGATGGCAGACAGCGTCTTCCCATCCTTCTCGCTTTGGACCAGCGTCTCGTGAACGGTCTTGCCGAAGAGTGAAGATCCGTCAAAGGGTGCATTCGTGAAGGACGCCTTGAAGGGATCCGCGTAAATCGCAAAGACGGAGCCAGGAGTGATGTCGCAAGATGACCCCGGCTCCGCTGGCCCTAGCGGCTCCCTCCGTGGCATGGGAGAGTAGACACATGGACGTGTTAGAGATGGACTTTAGAGTGGCCATACGAGTCGAGAAAACTTTTTTGTCCTCGACCGACATGGACTCCGGGGGGGGGCTGCAGAGTATTCCTTAATTAAGTCTCGTTGCAGCCTAATGGTATGTGCCATGTAGTTAAGCGCCCTTACGGAAAAGGAAGCTGAACTAAACATCCGCTTCCCAATGCGGTCCAGTGCTCGAGATTCCTTATCTGGCGGGTGAACCGAAGAGCTCTCCTGTGCGAGTTCTCTCTTGGTGGCAGCCGCCACCAGCATGGCATCCACTGGTGTTCCCTTGGCCCAAGACAATCTATCCACTGGGGGGCTAAGGATCTTGTCGGTCGCCGGGATAGGCTCCACGGTGTCGGGCTCCTTCCACGCCCTGGTAGTAATGAGGTCTACCTGGGGTCAGCCGGGGACACCCAGGAGGTAGAAGGCCTGCCTCAAACGCATCCAGGAACATGGATTCATCTGCGGAAGGTTTTGGGCAGACCACCCCCTCTAATACGCTAACATTTCCATGATGTCTCCGAAGGAGACATCCTCGGGGGGTGACCTTGGGGAACCCTCCCCTTCATCTAAATCCGTGTCGGTCGTGACGGACTCGGGGGAGTCGAGGTGCCTCCTCTTGCACCGACATTTTCGAGGGACCTCCTCGGTGGGACTGTCCGAAGAGGGCTCGTCAAAGGGGTCCTGTTCCTCTAAGGGAACCAACTGGAGGGCTTGGGCAGGCTGTCCCGATGGTCGGATGATGGAGGATAGACCCACATGCAGCTGGGGTATGGGAGGATCAGACGCCCGGACCGGGGACCTGGAGGTCCTCGACAGTACCCTCTCCACAACCTCAAAAGCCGAAGGAGAGCTACTCTCGCCAGGCTCCGAGAGCAACCTCCTCGGCTCCGAGGTAGGGATCGGGGTCGGAGCCGATGCAGCCGGAGGCAAGAGAGAGGTGTGCTCCGAACCCAACGGAGCCGAAGACACACCAGCTCCCCCGGATCCGATGCTCAGCCCTCGGCCCCGAGAGCTCGGATCCGACAGACTCGAGGGCACAGTCGACGAAGCGACCGGAGCTATCGGCCCCGACGAATCCCCGGTTCCGAAAGGGCCCAGATCCGATAACTCCGAGACCCGAAAACGGGTCGGAGAAGGAGTAATCGGAGCAAATATGGGAACCGCACTCCCCCCCAGAGGGGGGGGGGGAGGCAAGAGTACCCCCATCTGCATTTGGGTCTGGATGAATCGGCGCATCATCTGATCCATATCTGCTTCAGTGAGGCTTCTTGTTGATCTTGAAGAAGTCGTCGAAGCAGGCCGGGAGGGTCGCCTCGACGACCTCGAGGGAGACCGATCCTCCTCCTCCAGCTCCGGAGAAAAACGAGGTGAACGGAGCCGAGAGGGGGAGGATCTGTAGCCCCTCGAGGGAGACTTAGTCAGCTTAGACGGCGGGACTGAGGGTTGAGTCTCAGCCCGCCTTTTGTGGGACTTATGTCCCTTGTCTTTATGCCTTTTTTCCACCGTAGTGGAGGTACCTGAATCCCCCGAACTCAAACCCAAAGAGGGAGGTTGAGTCCCAGGTTGAGTCGGGCGCCCAGAAGGCACGAGGGCTGTGGAGACGGCCTGTGCCTGAGAGGGGGAGGAAGAAGAAGTTGATTCCTGAGGCAACAAGCCCGCCAGGATCAGCTTGTTCTTCCTGTCCCTAATAGCTCGGGGATTAAAGGCCGCGCAGATTGTGCAGGCCGATGACAAATGGGCCGCCCCCAAGCATAAAACGCACCGAGTGTGGCCATCAGCCGGCGAAAGCTTATGGCCACACTCAGTACACTTTGAGAACACCGCCTTAGGCCCTTCAGCCATAACACCACTCACACCAAAAAGCACACCCAAACACTAAGAGGGGGGAGGGTGAAAGGCAGGAACTAACAGTAACAAACTAGTTAGAAAGGGGGAAACAAAGGTACCTAACTACACTTTCGCTAACTAACCCAAGAAAACTAAACACTCACACAAGAAAGATTTTTTTTTTTTACAAGAAAAAGGTTCAATCTCACCAAAAGCCAAGGAGCTCTTCAAAAGTAGCTGCTTCAGCCACGGCAAAAAAGGATCTGAGGTAATGTAGCACATAGCAGGGGATTATGGGTAGGGGAGGAGCTAGGAGCTCGGATCTTGTAGCTTGGAAAGCTGCCGGCTTGGATCCGAGATCGGATCCGATACCCACAGGTTGCAGAGCAAATTAAGTAACTACTTCAGATCTACTAACATTTGTATTACTATTATTACATAGTATAATTGGACACCCTTTAAGAGCCTTAGAGTAACTGATTGGGGAATGTCTGGTTGCAGTGATAACTACCTTACAGTCTGGGCAGAGGGGGGCATAACTACTAAATCTGTCTTATCCTTTCCCAGGTGTGTGGTTTTGTGCGCGTATATACATGCGTGTCAGCGACTTGGGGCAGGGTCATGAAACCCAGGGTTTAGAGAGGGTGCTGGAGGACTTGGCTAGGACACTTGGCTGAGGACTTAACCATACAGCTGCACCAGTGGGGAGTCTTACTAGGGACCTAGACAGACACATCCAGTCACTGGGATGAGTGTGTTCCTTGTGTGGGCTTAAGGGAAACTGTACTTGATACACTGAGGTCTGAATCTGGAAATACTTAGTGTATCCATTTGTATTTCAAGTGCACATCCCTCTCCAGTGTCAGTAGTGAGGATTCAGGCTCCTTGATTACTGGCCCAGCGTGGGGATGACACATATTAGTGACCATCACATATTGGTAGTAGTGGTGGGCAACACATCATCCCTGGTAAGATCGCACCATAAATCAATCTCGTTCATGTAATTATTAGACCAGATACCTCATCAATCTCAAAAACGTCCAAGAATTTTTCAAAGACAAACTACCTCCTGCTGAGTGATGGTGTAAGCAGTTTTAAAGCCCCACTCAACACAGATAAAGCAGTCCCCTATGCAGAAGTGTATGCCAATGCCCTAAATAACCACTTAAGCAGTTGTATAGCATTGGCTGTACCTGACCTGAATAAAACCAGGCCTTCCCAAAAAAAAACAAGCGATCCTGGTGGTCCCCTAGTATAAAAAAAGAAACTAATGCCCAAGAACAGGAGGGAACTGGATCAACAAAGGAAGAAATTTCTCTAGCTTAAACAAATTAGAGATCTTATCAAGTCTTCCAAAGGTAATTATGAAGCGAAAATAGCCTTCCTAGCTAAGGATAATCACAAGGCATTCTTTAACTCCATCCGAAATCTAAAAGGGAATACCCAGCTATGCACTGAACTGGTTGTGGTTGGCACCACCCATACTCAACCGGAAGTAACAGCCAACCTGCTAGCTGACAGATTTGGAGCTAACTTCAACCCCCTGTCCCCTCCAGTCATCCCCCAAGGTATACCTGCCACCATTCCTCAGCCTATTATTTCAAGAGAGCAGGTCATCTCGGCATTACCCAAGGCCAAAAACATATCACTGGGACCAGACAACATCCCAAGTTGCCTTTTAAACAACTTAAAATAAGACCTTGCAGACCCACTTGGACCCCTGTTTAACCACAGCCTGTGAATGAAGTATATTCCAGTGGAATGGAGGAGAGCAACAGTAATCACACTGCACAAAGGGTGATCATCAACTGACCCTGGGAATTACAGGCTCATAAGCTTGACTAGCCTCATCTGCAAGGGGATGGAAAGAATAATTATGGAGCTTATTAACAAGGACATAGATCATCTCCAAACTCTGGACACAACCCAATTTGGATACATTAAAGGTAGATCATGCCTGTTAAACACTGTTGACATCTTCAAGAAAGTTACCAAGGCCCTGGACAAGGGAAAGGCCGTGCATACCACTTATCTTTACCTAGCCCAGACATCTGACACAATCCCCCAACTCAGGTATTATAGAGAAACTCTCCCAATTGGGAATTAACCCATATACTACCAAATGGGTAGTGAAGTGCCTCACCGACAGGACACACTGTCAAAGTGGGTGACACCACCTCTAGCAAAAGACCAGTCACCAGTGGCATACCACAGGGTTCTGTGTTGGGCCCCTTACTGTTCAGAATTTATTTCTCAGAAGTCCAGTCAAACTTGGACAGCCTGTGGCTGTCCAAGTTCGATGAGAACTGCAAATTGGGAGCAAACAGTGAGTTTCCCCACTGATGATAATATACTGCAGACAGGGTTAATGGAGACAAATGATTGGTGCCAAAGCCACAGATTAAAGCTAAATGCAAAAAAATGCATTTGCCCCTTTGGGAAAGCTGACATCCTTGCTAATTATATTACAGACAACTTCCACCCAAGTGTAGACCTAGTGGCATGTGATCTAGGTACTCAGGCTGATAGCAACCTGAACTTTGACCACCACGTATCCACAGTAGTATGGAAATCCTTCTATGTGGCACTTCTTATAAGTAAAGGCATCATATCTAGATTTAAGGAAGTTATAATTCCATTACACTCTAGCCTCATCAAACCAATAATGAAGTACAATGCTCCCTTTTGTATGTACCTCACCAAACACCTGCAACAATTACAGGGTACACAAAGCAAGTCTTGCACAGAAAGACTGAAAGCCCTGTCACTGTATTCTATCTCCTACAGGTTGCGAAGGGATGACCAGTACTTGGCTTACAGGGCAGTCTCTGACCCAGTCCTGATGGAAATGCTACACATTCGTAAATCAAACTGCATGAGGGTCACTTGCTCCAAGGACTTTAACTTAACCTTGGACATGAACAGGTCATGCTGGAGAGATAAATGTATCTTCCACAGGCTGCCACTTCTCTTGAACAAACTTCCAATTCATGCAGAAGCAAATCACCTCCATGACCCTCTTCAAACGCAACCCAGATCAATGGATGGGTGTTCGCAAATTCACTCCTGGGGTGGTGACCATGTCCCTCCTCGAAACAGGAAGTAGTTATTAACTATCATAGACCTTTACCTCTGCGAACTTCACTCAACTAACCACACCAACTGGGGCAACTCGGGATAAATATGATTAGGCTTGCAAGAGCTCTTGGGCTATCAGCCTTGTAACTTTCTATGAACCTATAAAAGTGCATGTGTGAAATATATAAGCCATGCCCATGTGTGGGTGTGTAGATGTTCTCAACCGTCCCTGATTTTTCAGAATATCTCTGATTTTTGCCTCATACTTTGGTCTGTTCTACATAAAGTTTGCTTTTTCCTGGCAAATCAATGAGCACTGCAGTCACTAAATAATGATGACAGACAGAGTTTCAGACTTAATCTTCAAAAGAGCATGCTAATGCAAAGCCAGTCTTTCCAGCAAGTTTGTAATTGTATAAAGAAAATAGCTGTCACTTATTCTGGTCATTTGCCCTCCATAAATTTTATCTTTCTCCTTTACCGTTGAGGGGTTTATGGGGGAGGGTGGCTTTCACACTGTATTCTGAAAGCAGTGAGATGAGAAATTCCTGTGTGGTAGTTATTTATGTTTTTATTCATTTGGCACAAACAAATGAGGAATGCAGTCAGTCATATATGTGGCTGCAAGAGATGGTCATGTGTGTGTTGGCATTGATTTTCTCAACTGTTCTTGGCTTTGCAAAATGTCTGATTTTCTACCTTGTACTTTGAACTGTTCCTCAAAGTTTGTTGCTTTTTCTGGCAAATTCGATAAGACTGTTGTCACTTTAAAGTCTTCAAAAAAAAAAAAAAACCGTGTCAATACAAAGTCTGTTCTTCAAGCATATTTCTAAGTAAACAAAACTAGTAGCTGCCCCTGCTTTTGGTCCTTTGTCTACCATTTTTAGCTTTCTCTTTGGTTCTTGACACATATGGGGCAGAGTGGGTTGGACACTGTATTCTGACAACAGTGCCCTACGATAATTTCCTGTGTGGCAGTTAATGCATTCGTTTGTCGGTAATCAAATACATGAGGTGTACATCACAGCCAAACCACTGGCTGTAATGGTGGTTACATCTGTGTATGTCTGCATATTTGTGTATGGGGAGGTAAAATTACTGTGGCCCATTATTATTTTTTTTTAATTCTTATATTTGAGAGGTATGTAGTCAATAAAGATGGCTTTCATTCCTAGGCTGAGGGTTGTATGTAGATGAAAGTGATTTGTTCAATATTATCAGTCATTATTTTGGTTTTGCAGATGTAATGTGCATTTCTGTGAAGCTAACTGGAATACTTCACTATGCCTATCGGATATCTGAGGTGTGTATAGTCAAAGTGGAATTAATGGATGGGCATGGGGATTGTCTGATGAAAAATGACTGCATGTGTGTGGGGAAAGAGTTGCTATGCATCTAAAAGCAGCAAGTCTGCCATAATATTTCACTTTCCATCACAGTATAACATCAGCACAGTACTCGATAAGTGGCTGTGGCAGTTTGTACAGATGTGCGAGATATCAATTGATTAATAGCAGTGTGTTTCATCGAGTACAGTGATAAAGACCCAAAAGGAATCTACACAATCGGGAATTAAACTAGTAACTCAATCACTGCAGAAGTCAAACCAGGGACAGCAGGTTTGAACTACTGTAAATGACATCACTCTGGGTGGAGGAAAGATTTCTGGATTTGCTGCAAGATGGACTCCTCAAGGAGGCAGCAAATCAAAAACAGAAGTATTATATGGGGCCTGACTCCTGCTATGGTCTGCTACTCCAACTGCATTACAGGTAGCAATCTGTGGAAAACATCACTGGGCCACTGCCTTAGTGGCGCAAGTGTCAGGACTGTAGGGTTGAGTTGTAGCAAAACAGCTGGAGCAAAAAAGAAACATCACTGCTGAATGACAGCCTCACAATTTAGTTAAGTCCCATTCAGAGCAAGAAGCGACTGCTTTGTATCATGGGATACAAATTAATTTTATTTACTTATTTTTACTGACCATGATGATGCACAAGTAACTCTTTCCTGTGGTAGCTCTGAAGTATTTTGCTAGTCACCTTAGCTGTTCAGAGCTGCACATTATAGATTAAGAGACTATGAAAATTAAAACTGTCTGATAAGAATATAGTTTTTGTAGTTCCTGCCTTCAACCAAAAAGCCATACTAAATACAACAGTTAAGAAGGTACTCCATTTTATAATGCTGCTTATTATTTTCAGAGAAGAAACAAAATGACTGTTCTGCCATCTGTGTAACTTCCACTCCCCAACAGGAGTGCTTCTGATTTAAGCAAAGCCACCCCCCGCCCCCACCCCCTCCATCAGATGCAGCTCAGCTGGCTCTTCGTATCATCTGCTTCTTACTGCTACCAGCTCATTTAAGACTTGTTTAACTGCTAGACATAAAACTAATTTACCTCTGTGATAAAGCAGTGTGAACCAAGACACTAATAGATGAGAACAAGTGATATTCAGAATAACGGTGTGAGCCTTCTGCTTTTTAATTTTGCCCATTATTTAAAATGAAATATTACTTACTGCGTCCCATGTTTGTGGCAAGATGTGATAGAACTTCAATCTGTTTAATGGCTTCTCGACGAGTAAAGTGAATGACAACCACCCAGTATCCCAATGAGATGTCCTGTAAGCTGAAGAGAAAACAGAAATAAATTGTAGAGCCATACCAAACAAAGGCAAACATATATAGCTTCTGTTATTACTGCTTATTTTTTGTTGCATTTTGCCACTTATAAGTGGCATAGAAATATTAGTTCAGTTATACACAAAGCTTCAACCTCCCAGCTAATCATATCACCCTGCAGTAATCTATAGCTACAAAATCCCTGCTTAATGGTCCAATCCTTCCAAAAACATCTCTCTTGCTTTATCTCAGCTCTATGCAAATGTGAGAGAACTAACTACATAATAAATCTTAGATCATCAGGAGAATGAAGTACTTAGAAATTCAGGTTTTTGACAGTTGGTCAGAAATGGTGCGACAATCATGAAGAAATGTTTCACCCTGCAAGTAGACTGTTGGGTCAGTACTATTACAGGAAAGATTAATGTGGTTCAAATGACGACTGTTTCAAGGGCATTATATCTGTTTACACATCCACCAGCTCAACAGAACAGCAACATGATTCAAAGACTTCAGGGCTTGTTATGAAAAGTATTTAGAATGTGAAGTGCAGCAGAATTGCCAAGGAAAGTATGAGGCTGACAAAAGCAAATGAAGGCTGGGGCCTGTTAGATTTCAGCCTACATACGACATCATCTGGGTATTTTGTTGTTGTCTCTCAGCTTTTCCCGGTTAGGGGTCGCCACAGCGGAACTCCGGTCCACTAATGATTGGGAGTTAATTTTTACGTGCCGAGTTACCAGCCCTGACGCACAACCTTCAACGAAGGTACGCCCATTCACGCATGTCTCCACGCAGAGGACACTCTAGCTGAGAATCGAACCGGACAGCGTCTTACTGTGAGGCGACAAAGCTACCCGCAGCACCACTGGGTATAAGGAAATTAAAAGAACAGACTCCTGGAAAGACTGCAGAAGAAACAATAAGGGGCTCGGAAGATGCAAGTACCTCGGATATACACAGAAAAATATTACATCTGACTTCTGTAAGAGAAGTAGAGTTAATGAAGATCTGGTGTTTTCATACTTAAGGAGGAGGATATGGGGCAACTCAGAAGTTAACATACAGGGCAAAATGATTGTGGAAAAAAATAGCAAAGGAAAGACCTACTTAAAGGGGACTTTTTCTGATACCAAGTGAGAGAAGGGGTGTTTTGTATTTCCACAGACTACAGACAAATTAAGGTGAGACAAGAGACTGAGGCAACAAAATAGCTTAGGTTTGAGCAAATGCAAATAAGCATTAAAGCAATTTTTCTTTTTTTTCTTTGTTGTTGTTGAAGCAAGAGGGAATGAGAGTCAACAAACAGTAAGAAAAGTGATACGAGAATGAACTCAGATGGAGATAAACAGGAGACAGTTGTTAAACATAGTTAATTACACAAGCTGGTATATCCAAAGCATTGGAGTTTAGTAGGGAAACATGGGCTCAGATGGACTTCTGAAGAACAGACAGAATTGTCTGAATGAAGTGACATTCTTAAAATGATAGGGAAACAAAACAGTAGTCTAGAATTAATGTTTGTATTTTCTTTGTAGGTAGTACAGTATTTATAACCACAAATAAAATCCTTGGAGGGTTTGAGGATGGGGGCTGATGGTGGTGTTAAATGTTAGAGGGAGTCAGGATACATGTTCCTGGGTTCAGCAACTGGACATACGAGCCAAATAGATCAGTAAATGGAAGAAGGTTTTTGAAAAATAAGTCCATATAGACTGAACATTTGTAGCACTGAAGGACAAGCTAGCAGAAGGATGAGAAGAATGGAAGACAACTTAATTCAAGGTGGATGCAAAAGAAACATCTTGCAAGAGGCCAGAAAGGTGAAGAAATGTTGAAGGACTGATCAGGGATAATTTAAAAATCTATAGAAGGGATATAGCATCTCAAGTAGGTGGGGAGTAGAGAGGGCAAAAAAATATCTGGAATAAATTATGAAGTGTCTATATGGAAGGAAAAGAGAATTGTATGGATTATGCACAGGGTTCACATTAGAATGACACAAGGTGACATTTGGGGATATATAATATTAATCTACATTTGGTTATTCTATATTTTATACTGATTAAGACGACAAAATAATGTTATCTGATGGTTATTATAATCAGTTTTCTTTGTTTTGGTTAAAATGTAACTTTAAAATGTTACGACAAAGTTTTTGAATCCCCAACTGCTGATCACTTTTCAGAAGGCTCCCCCAAATTACAGGCTGTTTTATTGTTTTTGTTCTCTGCATTTAAAGATCTGTATCTCAAAAATATTTTTAATATTTATTCATGAAAATGTCAGGAAATGTTACTGGCATAATTATCTAAAATATACTATTACACTGAGCTCAAAGCCTCAAATGAGTAGTTGCACCTTGAATTTTAAAGAAAAAACACATTTTCAGATGTCATTTTCATGCCTCAATGCATTTAAAAAATGAAACATGACTTCTATATACATAAATATACCCACTTTAGGTCTGAAATCATACATTCTATGTTTTTGTTAGGTTTTACTTTTTTCTGATAAGGACCAAACATTACACATTTGTTTTCACTTAATATATTGTAAAAGATTCACTCTAATTTACTAAGGCCATTCAGACCTGAATTCCACCCTAACTTCAAACAACTTCTTTCTCTCTCTCACTACTGCTTCAAGACGATCTTACGAAACCTTTCAGGCCAAGATACATTGTTAATTTCTTTCATATTATTTTATGTGGCCTAACAGCTTTTAGGATGAGAGGTTAATAGAATCCAACTATGTGCATGTCTGCCACAATACGTGCATTTTGCTACAGCACAAAAAAATAAAGGAAATACTCCTATTTCCAGGAAATAGTATTACCTTTGGCTTTTATTTCATCAGAAAGCACAAATTACATAATTCAAATATATACGTAGTTTGTTAACCCAAAGAAATGCAAAATATGCATCTTATTTTTTGGAAATGAATGACGAAATTAAAACACCCGCAAATATAACTATTTCTCTACAACCATATGAAGTATTACAGCAAATTTCTCAGAACATCACATGACCCTTATCTACAAAAAGCAATTGGTGGTTGCAGCTGTAGAGATATATGCACAAACTTATCTTTTTGCAATGACTGGCTTACTGGCATAGACAGGATGGAGCCCTTACTGCAACTAAGTTTGAACAGTGACCATGGCACTGAAGAAACAAGGCAAACTTGGGGGTAAGGGAAAAGGGATGGCAAGTTTGCCCATCCTAGGTTGCTCAGACTCAGGGGTGATGGAGTTAAGTATTTCCTTGGTGGAGACTGGGCAAACCACAGCTCATGCTACTCAGGGAGCCAGGCTGCTTCAAGTGAATGCTCCTTGTGTAAGAGAGGGGCCAACCTTCTGGATTACCCCCCCCCCCCCCCCCATGCTAGGCCAAGTGCATGCTGGCACTGGGGAAGCAAGTAAAAACCCAAGCCACACTTGATGGCAGCTGCCTGAACAATAATCTCTCCAGGCCAACACTCATCCCAATGATGTGGAACAAGTGGCTTGAGTGGGCAGGAAGGGGATGATGAATGGCATACTGTGGAAACAAAAAAAATAAAAAAATGGAAAAAAGAAATTAACTTCTTGTAATGCAGTTTAATGTACCCAAGACTAAACTTTAAGTTTGGAGGATGCACAGTCAATTAATTACAGGTTAGCTTTCCCTATTGCCATTTCTAATGGAGTTTGATTAGGTGCACACATTTGGACAATTGGAAAGTCATTTTAGGGAATCCTGAATTGGTTAAGGTCCTTGGTAATAGATCACTTTTCACCTACAAAAGGACTGTGAACATTAAAACCATTTTTTAAAGGGGTACTAGAAGTGATTTTAGGAGAACGGCCAGCAATTTTGGTACTTTTCCTTGTGGTCATTGCCGACAGTGCAGATTCAACACGGGGTTGTTGTTCAACAGAATTTAGACACCTCAACAAAACATTTGGGGCAAGGAGCCACTACACTTGTAATAAAATGTGGTATATGTGGCTTTTTGTAATTCCTGCACCATGTTTTATGTTGGTAAAATGATCAGGGCTCTCAAGCAGAGAATTTATGAGCACACTTTAGCCATAAAGAAAAAAGATGCTTCCAACGCTTTAGCCAGACACTCAGTAGTTTGTGGAGATTTATATAGTATATTTTGTTAGACGAAAGTGCATTTTAAATGTTTTAAATGTTACAAATGCTTCATTTTTGATACATGCATATATGTTTATGGACACACACACATATATATATATATATATATATATATATATATATATATATATATATATATATATTTGTGTATATACATTTTTTACTTTGTTTCTTTAATTTTGAGTGGTTCTAAATCATGACACTTGGATTTATATATATATATATATATATATATATATATATATATATATATATATATATATATATATATATATATAGGCTTTTTGGATGGATAAGTTAATTTCTGATGAAGTTCAGTTTATATTAAAGTGAACAAAAGCACTAGCTTGGTGTCTGGTTTTCTTTTGCTCCGTAGTCTACAGTTTACACTGCGTTCATTTACTTTGTTCCTGTGGGCTTGCTTTTCAAGACTAAACTGTGTGTGGGAGAGTCATAAGTGCGAAAAAATCAAGCATTCGGAAAAATAAATATTTATTACTTCTAATGCAGTAAATCAGTAAAGAAACATTTTAGGCTATTACTGCAACTCAAGATTACTGAGAAGTTCAGCACAGCATCCATAAAGTACAGTGCAAAATTTCAGACCATAGCACTAAAGGAGTATTAACTAAAGCCACTGGGGCATGCCTTTGCAATGCTATATCTGTCTCCTTTTGAAATTTCACTTTGACACTTTCAGGTAAGTAACTTCACTCATTAAACACACTTAGAACTGCACTTCTTTAGAACTGCACTTCTAACAGTAGTTTCCACTGCAATACCTGTGTATAACGCACAATGTCAGACTGCAACATTGAATGTCTCTAAACTAACTGATGCAGTGCCTATCTGTTACAAGCCAAATTTCAGTCCTTCTGATGTTTCACTAATACACTTGCATATAGTAACAGAATAATCAGTTATAAAATACATTTTCAACAACTATTCTACCTTTACATGTTTCAGTGCAGTACTATGCAGAATTTGACCCTGCCGCAACAACAGTTGCTTAAATGCTTAGCATGTTAACTATGGTATATTGTAACTGTCTTTTGCTATTAATCACCTAAAGCATGACGCGTACATTCTGTACACTTCTGTTCACTACTAAAAACATTTCAGCTATAGTAACACATTCAAACTGCTGTTATTTGACACAACCTTCAAAAAGCCATATCATTTTATTCTACACTGACTAATGACCTTTCTATGTTTCATACACAGTATTGCCTTCTCACTCCTACCCCAAAAAGACATCCACCTTCTACGTAAAACTTTTGATTATAGGGAACATTAAAGAAACAATGACCACAGTAACTCATTTCAACTGCTTTGCCTTGGACATGTAAATCTGCCCCCTTTTCCCACAAACTAGCCAAATCACTGATTGTTTTTAATGTTTGAATTATGCAACCGTCATTGTTTTCATATACAACCTGCGCCTCCTCTGCCAAAAAAAAGCCACTTCCTACAAACATTAATGGTGTGTTATTGTGAAGAAATCAAAAGGTATAGTGACCTCAGAAATGTATGTCAACTTATGTAGACACATGCATACTATCCTTAGAATAGACAGATCACATAACTGCCCTGGGTTTTCACACATGCCTTGCCTATCCCCCTAAAAAAGACAACCACCTTCAGTGTATCCTTCCAATGTCATGTTGTGATGAAAGTGAAAGGAAAAAAATAGCTACAGTAATGTACTTCAACTTGAAGGTCACAGACACTATATACTGCCCCAACTTCTCACCAAGCCAAAGTAATGACAAACTTTACTTTTATTAACTTAATTGTTCTTTGTTTTTATCCACAGACTGCTTTTCCAAAAAAAGCCACTTCTGGTAATTGTTTCATGTGTGATTGTGAAACTTGATTAAATAACCAGTGGAATACACTTTGTTGCTATAGGGCACCTACTGCCTACACTGAATGCCGTAAAAAATAAATTAACGTGTGTTGTGCTGTGGGCAATGTGTATTGTTACCACTGCCCACAAATCTGGTTCCCAAAAAGAAAAAGTAAATAATCATATTAATGCACTTCAACTTGGAATTGGTCCAGAAACTGTTGTGTTGCCACCCCACCTCCACCAAGATACGACAATGATTAGTTTAATGTGTTCACCCCAGCCTGCAATATGCCTTCTGCCACAGATAATCCCACCCAAACAGCCACTTCTGGGATCTCTAAAAGTTGTAAAGAAATAGGCACAGTAAGGGCTAGTCACCCGGAGGTGTGAACATTGGCTGTAGGTGATAATCACTGCTGATTTGACAACCCAATCCATGTACAAAGTAAGTGGGGGGAAGGAGGTTGATACCAGTGCCTAACGTATTTCAAGTTGTTGCTGCAGGGCTGAAACTTCAGATATGGGGTCACATGCAACATCAACCTTTATAAAAAAATAATTGCAAACAAAATCTGTATTTTACTATGAGCAGTGTCTTACATTACGACTGCCCACAGTTTTACCCGTTTCCTGACAAATTAAAACACATACCTGCAAGAGAAACTGTCAAACTGTCTTGGAAGATGCATGCATATCCAGGTTTTAGTAGTGTCTAGTCACATCACCAAAGATTGCCAACAAAGCGCTGCAATGGAATGCTCTTAGCAACTGAACACAGTATGCTGACTACACATGCCCTGTTACTATGCTTGTGGGGTACAGGTGTAGATCTTTTAAGTCAAAATCTACTGATGATTTAATTCTATTCGCTTTTATACTATCTTAAAAATATATATAATAAAATAATAATTCTGATATTCTAACACGTATCAAACACTCAGAACTTATCTGTGGTTTCACAATCCAAGTTATCTTCTTACATTGTTCTTGTCAAATGCTCCTCTCCATTACTAAGCAGTTTCTCTTCTGGTCACATGTTCCTGTTTTTCAGGATGTTACATTTTCAGTATTAATATTTCCATAAAATTGGAGTCTTTTGGTTAACACTCCTTGCATTTTAGTTGCCAATGTCAGCCTGTACAATTGCCCAACAGGAAAAGCTACTTTTTGCCTTATACAATACTCTCAAAAATCCATTTAAAGATACAGCTAAACATTACATGCTCATACAAAAAGAATGAAAAATTCATCAAATAACGCTTCAATTTACATGTTTAAATAAGGAATTAGATCCAACTCATAAATCCTTCTTTGATATTTTTAAATCTTGTAAACCAGCATTCCATTGCTGTTTCACAAAGAAAAATATCAAATACTGGCTATTAAAAGATGATTGTTTTACACATACCAAGATAAAATGCCATTATTTTTATCCTTACCCATCTCCTGCATTTTTATTAAGTGAACAACATATTAAAAACTAGTCCCATATTCGTACTTTTCACCTCCAAGAACAGAAGCAGCACTTTGTCATTTTTAAACCAGAAGTAATGGAGGTACGAGATCCAACATTTTATGAACTCAAACACCAGCATTTCAAAAAGCAAATAGAGGAGAAGCAAGGCAGAATCTATACTTAAATCACAACTGTTGGGCTATATACATGTCAGCTCTTTATTAAACACAAGCATTTGTTTTCTCATCCTCTTGTCATTCACTTCTCATTTCCCTTCAAGGGTTTGACACGAACATAAAAACATTTAGCAATTTGTCTCACAAAATGTAATCCCTTATAGTCTTTAGTAACTTTAGACAAAAAAAACCTGAGAAAATACACATGCAAAAACATCATGGCTGTAATCAGACTGTGCAGTTTACAAGTGGCAATATTTTTAAACACCTGAAAAATGTATTGTGAATTACCAATGAATACTGGTTACAGCCCTTTGTTAGAGAGGAGGCAGACTGCTTTAATGCTTTTACAGGTTGGCTTTCTTGTTGTGCGTATCCCATAAATATAACTAAACATGTATTTTGTAGTTTCACAGCACACTAACTTTAAACTCAGATGTCATATTATAAATTTTACTATGTAATACGGAGCCTTTAATTGCATGTGTCAGGTTAATTCTCTGCTTGGCCATTATTTCAAACACAAAATGCTATGTATTCTTTAATGTCCAGCAATATAACACTGACTTTTTTTTTAAACTTGTATAGGTTTTAACTTGGCCAAAATACTGTGAAGAAACAGTTAACACCTGGAGAGCTTACTTGGTCACATGTATGGGGTTAAAAGTGTACTTAGACACTTCCCTTAACCCAATTAAGGCTACAGGTTTAACCACTACATCTACTACAGTTCTATATAGCCAATCTGAATCACTGATGTAGCTTAAATTACAAAATTATTAGCAGCAATCTTATTTTACAACATTCATGCACTTAGTACTTTCTTTTACCCTAGTTAGATTGTTTTGTGAAATCTACAGGCCTCTATCCTGTAAATCAATAACTTCCTTTCTTATCCAGCAAATGTAGCACAACTAAGCACCCCGGGGGGGGGTTTTTTTCCCCCCCCCCCAAAAAAATTGTCCTTTTTGGGGTTTTTGTTTTAAAAAAAACCCCCCCTTTTTTTTTAAAAAAAAGGGGGGTTTTTTTTTAAAAAAGGGGAAAGGGGGGGGGGGGGGTTTTTGGCCCCGGGGGCCTTTCCTTGGCCAAAAAAAAAAACCCCTTGGTTTTTTTTTTTAAAAACCCCCCGGGGAAGGGGGGGGGGGAAAAAAAATTTTTTTTCCCAAAAAAACCCCCTTTCCGGCCGGGGGGAAAAGGCCTTAAAAAATTTTAATTGATGATTCCTGTGGGAAAAAAAAAGGGCCTTTCCCCACGTTTGGGAAAATCTAAAAAACCCGGGGGAAATTTTTTTTGGGGGTTTTTTTTTTTTCCCCCCTTTTTTCCTTCCGGAAATTTTTAATTTTTTTTTTCCCCAATTAAAAAAAGGGGGGGGGGGGGAAATTTTCCCCTTTTTTTTTTCCCTTTTGGGGTTTTTTTTTTTTTGTCCTGGATCACAGGAATTCTCTGAATTAGCTGAAATTGCATTTATTACTGCCAGCATTTCTTTTGATTGATGTGAAGGTGCTTTTCTGTTTTGTGCCATCTGCCCTGAATGCACCTGTCCTTCATGTCGCCCCAGGCGTGCATCTGAGGCGTCTGTGGTTATGACTTGTGTAGCTTGGGAGGCTTTGCAGAATGGGGAGGCACTTTGTTTACTTAGCATGCTTGGGCCCACCATATAGAATTTCCTTTGTAGACAGGGTGTGGAATCTCCACTTCTAAGCTGTGACTGTGTTGAGACCATAGATTTTTAGGTACCATTGAAGTTTCCCTCATGTGCAGCTTTGCACATGGGATTAGAAGAATGCAACATGCCATGAATCCCAGAGCCTGGTGGCAGGATTTTCCTTGCAGTAAGCCTGGTACTTTTGCAAGCATTTCCTGAAGTAATGAGATAGTTGCCCTTGTTTTTCTGTTGTTAGGTAAGCCATCTGGGTGTTTGTGTCCAAGTTGGCACCCAGGAAGGTAATTTTCTGAGAGGGTGTTGGTTTTGATTTCTCCTTGTTGATGGTGTATCCCAGAGAAAGCAGTACGGTGGCGTGTCACATATGCCAGATGTGTTTGAGGAAAATGCGATGGTTTGCTGTCCGCTTGGATCAGGCAGATGTTCTGCGATCGAATAAAGGGGTAAATTTGTATCCCTTAGAAGTCCTGCAGTATGCAATCACTGATGCCAGGCACTTGGTGAATACTCACGAGGCGTGTAGATAAGCCAAAGGGCAATGCAGAGGAAATTGATAGTGATTTGAACCTGCAAGAAATCTGGAGGTATCTTCACTGCAACTTTGTCTGATTGGGACATGCAGGTATGCCTCCTTGAGGTCCAATGTTACCAGCCAAAACCCCTTGCCCAGCATGGGAAGGAGTTGCTGTAATGTGAGCATCTGAATTTTGGCACTAGGAAGAAATGTGTTGAGAGAATGGATAAGTCCAGAATGGGTCTCCAGTCGCTTCCTTTCTTGGCACCAGAAAAGCAGCCTTGAATAAAACCTTCTGCTTGTTGAATGCGTAGGTACCTTTTACAATATAGCCCTCATGTTTAGAAGCTTTGCGATTTGTAGTTCTGATGCCTCTACCCTTTGATTTTTGTGGTAGGTTTGGCATGCCTCATTTTGGAAAGAGTGGAAATGAAATTTGTAGCCTCTGCTTTATTATGTCCAGAAATCCATTTGTCTGTTGTGACAATATACCAATTGTTTTGCAAATAGTGCCAGTTTTTCCACTCTCCCAAAGGTGCTGCCAGCTGAATTCTAGCTGGCATGGGAAATGAGGAGTCATTGAGTTTGCTTTCTGTACTGCTGTGCACTATGGACCGTCACCACTTCTTGGTGTTGGTGATTGCCATTGTCTGCCTCTATAGGATCCTTGGGGTTGTCCTCTGCCCTTCAGCGTCTGTATCTGCCCCTTTGGGCTTTGTCAGTGGTTGGAAAAGGACCAGTTTTTGTCAGCCAATTCCTGCTGAACCTTGGTGGCTGAACCTGTAAAGAAAGCTTCTGACAGTTTGCATAGATTTTGCCTTTTCTTCCATTTTTAAAGTAAAATATCCCTCCAGCATGCACCACCAAAAAGAACATCCTTATGTAGCAGGTGCATCCAGAATTTTTGCTTTCACCTGATCTGGAAGATTTTGTTTCCCTTAGCCATGCATGTCTGCGAATGACTGCTCAGTGGCTGACTGATCTGCTGGAGGCCTCTAGTGCATCATAACCACACTGTAAGGTGTGCTTCTGCCCACTTGCTCAAAGCCACCTTATGCATCATATCCTGCAACTCTTTTAAATCTGGTTGTTCAGGTTGTGACATTTTGTTTTAATTGTGATAACAGAAATTGCTGATATTTAATCATATGAAACTGGCAGTTTAAGGCCCTCTTCATGGCAAGGGTGGGTGGCCGAGGTGTAAACCTTCTTCCCCACTTTCTAGTGATCTAGATTCCCTTTCCGTGGGTGTAGTGGATTCTTGTGCAGTGGAAGCCTTAAATTCCTTTAGGGCCTTGAGAAATAGTTTCAGGGTCTGCATTATGGCCCATATAGTGCATGAGGAACTGATGAGGAATTAGGAACTCTGTAGCTACCTATCCTGCTTAACTGGTGCAGGAGGCAGAGAATCAGGATTAAGACAGGCCTCCGTATACATCATCCAAAACCTCCAAAACAGGAGGAATAGCCAGAGGTCTATGCTGAGGGGTAACCAGAGGGAATTCCCTAAAGCCTTTTCTCTTAAAGGAGTCTGAAAAGTCTTGGCCTTCCCAATGGAAGTGCTCTCTCAAGGGTGTAAAGTTTCCCAAAGGAAAAATCCTCGGGGGATACAGAAGGAAAAGACTGCTCTGCATCCGAATCCTCAAAGGTGAATAAGATTGTTCTTCAGCATCAGAATGTTCTGATAAAATGGATTCTTGGTCAGGAGGAGGAGAATCCTCCTCTACTCTCAAGATCTCTCTTGTCCGGAGGGGGCCTCAGCATGAGCCTCTGATAAGAGTGATCAGGTCTTCAGCCATTTTAAGCATGTGCTTCTTAGGCGTGGGCTCCAGGTCTTGGGCCTTGTGAGGCAAGGTAAGCCTAGAAGTTGCTTAGCTGATTTGGCTTTTGTAAAGGCCTTGATGGAGAATGAAGATGAAGGCCTAAATACCATGGGTGGATGTAGATCTATCCACACTGGTGGGTTCGACATGAGCAGGGGAGCTTCGGGTTGTAGTTTGGGAAAGGACCGGCGAAGAACCAGCGGTCTCAGGTACAGAAGGCTGCCCGCGGTATACAGGAGTGTCGTTGGTAGTCAGGGACTGCAAAGGCGTCTCACTGAGAACCGGCCACGTGGTGGAGCTTGTTTCAAGGCGTGGTGTCGGTGGAGACCGCAGTTCTGGACTAGCCCGGTCCTTTTCTTTGCGCTTTCTGGACATAGCGGTAGTCGGAGTATCCGGCGACATTTTATAATTAAACGGCGCTTGCCAAAATAGTGTTAGAACTCCGCCCGGACCGCTGATAGTCGCTTTATTGAAGGTAGCATTACAAAGCGGCAGCCCGGAGACGTCAAAGTGGTCTGGGCCCAAACAAGGTAATGCAAAGGAATGGAAATCCTTATGCGGTATTTGCTTCCCACAAAGAAATACAATTATTAACTTTTTCTGACATCGGTCTGAGGGCAAGAAAAAGATTCCCCAGCGAGTGCCTAGCTTTAATGAAGACTTCGGGTTCCAAATTTTTTAAGTAATTCAGGAGCTGGCCGACTGACGGCACTTGCGAACTGCTTCAAGCCAGGGCACCGCAGCGGCAAAAGACTGAAGAAGATGGCGCCGGCTGTGTCTTTTATACTCTAGCCTTCCTGGCGATCAGAAGAGTCTGCCGACAACAACCCGGCGGACCAAGACTTTGGAATTCGGCCGACCGAGGGACCGCCTGCCGGCTGAAAACCCATATGTAATTACTGCAGCTGTAATGCACGATGAACATCTGTCTTTTGCTATTAATCACCTAAAGCATGACGCGTACATTCTGTACACTTCTGTTCACTACTAAAAACATTTCAGCTATAGTAACATTCAAATTGCTGCTATTTGACAACCTTCAAAAAGCCATATCATTTTATTCTACACTGACTAATGACCTTTCTATGTTTCATACAAGTATTGCCTTCTCACTCCTACCCCAAAAAGACATCCACCTTCTATGTAAAACTTTTGATTATAGGGAACATTAAAGAAACAATGACCACAGTAACTCATTTCAACTGCTTTGCCTTGGACATGTAAATCTGCCCCCTTTTCCCACAAACTAGCCAAATCACCGATTGTTTTTAATGTTTGAATTATGCAACCGCCATTGTTTTCATATACAACCTGCGCCTCCTCTGCCAAAAAAAAGCCACTTCCTACAAACATTAATGGTGTGTTATTGTGAAGAAACACAAAGGTATAGTGACCTCAGAAATGTATTTCAACTTATGTAGACACATGCATACTATCCTTAGAATAGACAGATCACATAACTGCCCTGGGTTTTCACACATGCCTTGCCTATCCCCCTAAAAAAAGACAACCACCTTCAGTGTATCCTTCCAATGTCATGTTGTGATGAAAGTGAAACGGAAAAATAGCTACAGTAATGTACTTCAACTTGAAGGTCACAGACACTATATACTGCCCCAACTTCTCACCAAGCCAAAGTAATGACAAACTTTACTTTTATTAACTTAATTGTTCTTTGTTTTTATCCACAGACTGCTTTTCCAAAATAAGCTACTTCTAGTAATTGTTTCATGTGTGATTGTGAAACTTGATTAAATAACCAGTGGAATACACTTCGTTACTATAGGGCACCTACTGCCTACACTGAATGCCATAAAAAATAAATTAACGTGTGTTGTGCTGTGGGCAATGTGTATTGTTACCACTGCCCACAAATCTGGTTTCCAAAAAGAAAAAATAAATAATCATATTAATGCACTTCAACTTGGAATTAGTACAGAAACTGTTGTGTTGCCACCCCACCTCCACCAAGATACGACAATGATCAGTTTAATGTGTTCACCCCAGCCTGCAATATGCCTTCTGCCACAGATAATCCCACCCAAACAGCCACTTCTGGGATCTCTAAAAGTTGTAAAGAAATAGGCACAGTAAGGGCTAGTCACCCGGAGGTGTGAACATTGGCTGTAGGTGATAATCACTGCTGATGTGCCAACCCAACCCATGTACAAAGTAAGTGGGGGGGGGGTTGATACCAGTGCCTAACGTATTTCAAGTTGTTGCTGCAGGGCTGAAACTTCAGATATGGGGTCACATGCAACATCAACCTTGATAAAAAAATAATTGCAAACAAAATCTGTATTTTACTATGAGCAGTGTCTTACATTACGACTGCCCACAGTTTTACCCGTTTCCTGACAAATTAAAACACATACCTGCAAGAGAAACTGTCAAACTGTCTTGGAAGATGCATGCATATCCAGGTTTTAGTAGTGTCTAGTCACATCACCAAAGACTGCCAACAAAGCGCTGCAATGGAATGCTCTTAGCAACTGAACACAGTATGCTGACTACACATGCCCTGTTACTATGCTTGTGGGGTACAGGTGTAGATCTTTTAAGACAAAATCTACTGATGATTTAATTATATTCGCTTTTATACTACCTTAAAAATATATATAATAAAATAATAATTCTGATATTCTAACAAGTATCAAACACTCGGAACTTATCTGTGGTTTCACAATCCAAGTTATCTTCTTACATTGTTCTTGTCAAATGCTCCTCTCCATTACTAAGCAGTTTCTCTTCTGGTCACATGTTCCTGTTTTTCAGGATGTTACATTTTCAGTATTAATATTTCCATAAAATTGGAGTCTTTTGGTTAACACTCCTTGCATTTTAGTTGCCAATGTCAGCCTGTACAATTGCCTAACAGGAAAAGCTACTTTTTGCCTTATACAATACTCTCAAAAATCCATTTAAAGATACAGCTAAACATTACATGCTCATAGAAAAAGAATGAAAAATTCATCAAATAACGCTTCAATTTACATGTTTAAATAAGGAATTAGATCCAACTCATAAATCCTTCTTTGACATTTTTAAATAATCTTGTAAACCAGCATTCCATTGCGGTTTCACAAAGAAAAATATCAAATACTGGCTATTAAAAGATGATTGTTCTACACATGCCAAGATAAAATGCCATTATTTTTATCCTTACCCATCTGCTGCATTTTTATTAAGTGAACAACACATTAAAAACTAGTCCCATATTCGTACTTTTCACCTCCGAGAACAAAGCATCACTTCACTGTTTCTTAAATAACAGGATGAGCAGAAGCAGCACTTTGTCATTTTTAAACCAGAAGTAATGGAGGTACGAGACCCAACATTTTATGAACTCAAACACCAGCATTTCAAAAAGCAAATAGAGGAGAAGCAAGGCAGAATCTATACTTAAATCACAACTGTTGAGCTATATACATGTCAGCTCTTTATTAAACACAAGCATTTGTTTTCTCATCCTCTTGTCATTCACTTCTCATTTCCCTTCAAGGGTTTGACACGAACATAAAAACATTTAACAATTTGTCTCACAAAATGTAATCCCTTATAGTCTTTAGTAACTTTAGACAAAAAAACCCTGAGAAAATACACATGCAAAAACATCATGGCTGTAATCAGACTGTGCAGTTTACAAGTGGCAATATTTTTAAACGCCTGAAAAATGTATTGTGAATTACCAATGAATACTGCCCTTTGTTAGAGAGGAGGCAGACTGCTTTAATGCTTTTACAAGTTGGCTATCTTGTTGTGCATATCCCATAAATATAACTAAACATGTATTTTGTAGTTTCACAGCACACTAACTTTAAACTCAGATGTCATATTCTAAATTTTACGATGTAATATGGAGCCTTTAATTGCGCGTGTCAGGTTAATTCTCTGCTTGGCCATTATTTCAAACAAAATGCTATGCATTATTAGCAGCAATCTTATTTTACAACATTCATGCACTTGGTACTTTCTTTTACCCTAGTTAGACTGTTTTGTGAAATCTACAGGCCTCTATCCTATAAATCAATAACTTCCTTTCTTATCCAGCAAATGTAGCACAACTAAGCAGCGTTATTGAATGTGGTCAATATTTCCTGCTGTTGACAAATAACTGCAGTGCCAACCCATCTAGTACTAGTTTTCACTGTACAAAAAAGTAATTTTAACCAGTATGTAGCTTGCCCTAGGCTATCAAATATCTGTTGTATCTAAGATTAAAAAAGCATGCTTTTTCAACATCTAACCTTTTTACCCAGGTTCAGCACACACACAAAGAATTTGTTGGGAGTTTAAAAAAAGTTTAGGTCCTTTCACATTATCACTGGCATGCTTTTGTAATACCAACTTCTGTGTCAGATCGGCATTAATTACACTAGAAAAATTAGTCTGCACTTTTCAAGCAATACAGATGTTCATTTTAAAATCCGATTAAATGTGCCTAGCCTCACAGTATAAACGCACAACTCAATAATGTTGTCTAAAAAAGTTCACCAAATTGAGCATAAATTCCACATAATTTCCAGGAAAGAACTTAACTTTTGTGCACTTAGTGTTGTTTTGACGATTTCAACAATTTTTGTTCATTTTTAGCAAGTGTTATAATGTTGCTGCAGTTTTTTTAGATAACGTTGCTGGCTGTGTGTCTTCAACAGCTTTACAACTGCGTGTCAGGCACTTGGGTTACAGGATTAAGGAGCTGTTAACAAGCTGTTCCCTGTGGTCCAGTGGTATCAAGTTTGATTCCCTCAGCCTCAACTGCCTTAACTGTTTGACTGTGAGCAAGTCACTTAACCAGTTTTTTTTTGTCTTTTCGGCTTTTCCCGGTTAGGGGTCGCCACAGCGGAACTCCGGTCCGCTAATGATTGGCAGTAGATTTTTTTATGGTGCCAAGTTGCCAGCCCGACACCCAACCTTCAGCAAAGGCACGCCAATTCACGCATGTCTTTCGGAGGCCACTCGACCGCGGGGAGGACATGCAGACTCCACACAGAAGGCACTCCAGCCGTGAATCAAACAGGAGAACCTGTTGCTGTGAGGCAACAACGCTACCACTGTACCACCTTAACCAGACAGTGCACCCGGGCTAATTCTGAAAAATGTCCATGGAGATCAGTGCTCTACCCCAGAAAACAGTCACCTGGTTACTAAGAGTATCAGGCTGCTCACCCTTCCAATATAAATGTTCTCCCCATGATTTTACACTTCTTATATTAAATTACAGTTTCCAACATAATAGCTTTTATTATGCATTTTACAGTCACCTGGTGGATTGTGCGTTTAACAGATCCTCCATTTTGTTACACAAAATGTTCTCATTTTCTGCTTTGATTGCTTCCCCATTTTGCTAGTGTTTTCCCTGTGGCTTTCTACTCTTTTCCCCACCTTTACAGCTTAATCTTACATTAAAGTTCAGTTTAAATTTTTTCTGTCAGGTGTACTCAGTGGCATGGAATAACTTGCTACCATTTCTGAGGGGTGGTCATGATTGGCTAGAGTTCCAACTGCTTTCCTACTAGTTCTTTCACTCGTCCTCCCTCCGTTAACAGTGGTGATGTATGACACACTCAAGTACTTCCATTTTCAAATTCTCTCTTAGAAACTTTAGTTAATTCACCACTCAGTTACAGCGGTATAAATTGCAGAGTTAAGCAGTACATCGTTCTCCAGTGCCCTGGCCAAATTTCCCCTTGTAGTATAAATGCTACCTCAGGTCTCCTCTGAAATGAGGATACTAGATGGTGGAACTAATCTGGTCGACAAAGGATAAATAAATAAATAAATAAAAGATCAGTGTCTGTGGACAACAGGCAATTCTTACATTGCCCAAGTATATCAAGTGCTATGAGGCTGGCAACACAGGGTAGACTAGTTTGCCGACCTTACATTCTGACCAAGGTGAGAGGGGAGTCCTAAAAGAATAATGTTTTGACTTCTGGGTTAAAGAATTTCTTCAACAAAAATAGTAGGCAAAGATTAACTGATGTTTTGAACACGGAGTTAACCATATGCTGTTAATCTAGTAGTCTAGCCTAGCTGTAAAGTTGGCTTGTTGGGTGAAATGGGAGTAGATAGTGTTTTGTTTCAAGTTAAGGTATTAGTGTACAACAAATAAATACACACAGAAAACAGGCTCAAGCACCAAAACAGATGAGCGGTAAATAATTTAGTCTAGACTGGCTATGAGATTGGCTTTAGATGCGCTACTAGTTTCAGTAGGCGCCGCTGGAACTTATACATCCACCTGAGCTACCACCAACTTAAGTAGATGGGACCTCGTTTAACATCTTATCCGAAGGGCAACACATACAGAAGGCTCTCCCCTTATGCTGCACTGCAGTGTCAGCAATCCATCTACCTGGTGTGGGAGCAGAACACACAGCTTTCTGTTCCAAAGGCAAGTGTGCTACTTGTTGCAAATTCACTCTATTTGTGATGGTCAGCACCTAGGCAAATTTGAGGTCATATTCTTATAAACTCATCTGTGAACATCATTTACCTGCACTACAATCTGCACACATTAAGTTATCATATACTATGGCACTAAGAAAAGCCTTACCCAAGCTACAACACACTAGTAGGTGTTCAAACTAAGCACTAAAACACCTATTAGTGACAACACAGAGGTAAGCTACCATGAAACAGCACATCCCAGACCAATTACAACCTATGCAATCTTCAAACACAGAGAGAAATATACTAGTGAGCAGTGACTCTACTCAAAGACACATGGATGGCTGGAGAAAAACAGAGTGACAATGAGCTATCACTAAAGGGAGATCAGTATGTGTCAGCATAGGACGAGATCCCGGACAACAGTTCTTATTTCTCCAAGGACTGTTTGCACCTTTCATTCCAAATGTTCTGCATACTGTGCCTTTTTTGGCAAGATTCTGCTAATGTTCCTCCCAACCTAATTTCTAAAACAGATCACTGACCTAAATTAAGGTGTCTCTAAAGGTCTAAACAGCAAACTGCCACACCTTGAGGTCCTCCTGCATTTGGAGCACATCCATATTTGTTGCTACAGAAACCTGCTTTAAGAGCCCAGATGGCACTCCATCGGTACTTGTGTTTTGTGCTTACCACTCATTTAGGCCTGATGGAAACTGTTGTGGCACAACCATATCTGTTACAGACTATAGTGCTTAGAGACAGATACTTGGAGAACAGCAAGCAGAAATTTCTGAGATTCAAATCACACAAAAGATTAGCTATCAGTATATATAGCATGCCAAAATCCACCACCTCCAGTCCCCAGAAAATTGCACAACATTCCTAAAATAGTCTAGATGAAGAAGGAACACTGCTACCCTAGGTGATTTTAACTACCCACTGACTGACTAGAGGACTTGTACAACCAACATAGAATATGCTCAAAAATTCTTAGATTTTTATATATCAAAACACACTCCCTTAACCAGACTGTTAAAGAACATACTGGAGAACAGAAATTTTTTTACTTCGTCGTAAACTGAGCATCTGTATATACCATCAAAGTATACTTTCACTGTTCAAATTACACTACAAAATTAGTAACTTTCTCCATTTGAACCTCCAAACCATCAAAATATCAGAATTCAAGAACTTTAAATATACAAATCTACTACAATTCTATGATTTTTTTGCCCTAATTCTTAGTGCTTCACTCCTTAAGCACTTTACCCAGTGTGTCACATTCACCATGGGGTCTGCCAGCCACAAACTATTCCCTGGTCCTCATCCAGTATTAGCTGGAGCTAGTGCAGAGCTTACCAGCATCCTGGGAGGTGTGGCCAACCACATCTAGAGAGTGGATTCTTTTTATGACCCATCGCGTTATGCCCCCCTTCCTGATGTCCAGAATGAACATTTGGGAGCCAGTAATGAAATGCACATGTAGCATTTTGCCTTTCCTCCACAGCAGCTCAACCAAGCTCCTATTCTCATCCTCTTAAGACTATGTGCTTTCCAGCATGACATCCCCCCACTTCCATCAGGGATTGTCACAAAGGATGCCTGCAGGACTGTCCCTCCCCACCCACAATGGTAACACCCATCCCTCCCTGTCGCCCTGCCAATCACCTTAGCCGTTAATCAAACCTGGGTCACCTGGACCATAGTCAGGGCTTTATCCCTCACCACCAGAGTGGCTGATAAAGTCTCTAAATTACAAATATTGACACTGCAAAAAGTTACACAGAAAAGTTACTTGAAGCTAGAAAAAAGCATTAAATTCTCAGATCCAAGCAAATGGGAAGGTCTAAATGCAAGCCAGTGTGTGATCTCCAAGCATTAAAACTAACAGGAAGAAATACCTAAACCTACATAGCAGAACAAACCATCCAAATTATGGGAAAAAATGACATGAGAAAAACAAAGCCATCCCATAAACTCATACAAGCTACAAAAGCCAAATATAACTACAAATCCTTCAATTATGTCAGAAGAATGATCACCACCACCCAACACTGCTCAGAGCATATTCACATTATTACTAACTGCTTTGATCTAGTGAATACTGCCAACACACTGGCTAATAAATTCAATGCCAATTTCACCTTACAGAGACCTATTCCAAACTCGCTTATCCCTGACTGGATCAAGCCATCAACCATCGCAGAACAGCATACAATGATGGTACTGACCAAAATGATAATTACCTCATCCATGGGGCATGGCAACATATCCAGTGTGTAACTTACAGCACTAAGCAAACATTAGCAGACCCATTCCTCAACTTTTTTTCATCAAAGCCTACCAAACAGCTTAGCCCCATAGAAGTGGCACACAGCTGTTGTGATAACACTCTACAGGGGTGGCCCCACCACATATCCAACAGTCTAATGATTCATATATGCAAAGCCATGGAGCATATCAATAACCTAATTGTGATATCAATTTTTTATCAGACAACCCCCAGCAGTTTTGCTTTGTCAAGGGTAGATTGGGTCTAATTTAATTACTTATTGTATTTATTGATTTATTCTACAAATGAATGCAGTGTCAGTGGCATAACAGGTAGCACACTCACTTTTGGTGCAAAAATGCTGGGGGCTCTATTCCCATATAAGGTATACTGACCGTTGACACTGCAGTATAGTACAAGGGAGGTGCTGAACGCCTGAGTGTGCCATCCTTCAGATGAGATATTAAACCAGCCCCATCTGTTTGCAAAAGATCCCATAGCACAAGTCGAAAATAGTGGGGTTTTGTGTGTGTGTATACATTATATATATATATATATATATATATATATATATATATATATATATATATATACATATTTACAAACTAAAAAAAAACATTGTAAATCCTTTTCATTTTCCATTTTACACATCAAAACTTGCCATTTCTATAATCAACCCCAAAATTTCTTCAATAACCATAACCTAATTTTCTTTACCATTAGTGACAATAACCATCTTCCATTAAACTCTATTTCATTAATTCTTTCATTCCATATTACCCAAACTACATAAACTGTTTTCAAATTTTATAATATCCATATTAAACCATGTCCATTATGTGTATAATTTGAAATTTTCAAAACAGTTTTCCATACATAATTTATTACACAGATTTTTAACTCTCTAACATTTAAAATATGTTCTGTTTCATTTTTTCCACAATGCAAGCACATTCTTTTGATTTCTTTTCATAAGGTAGATTTGCCTTTACAGTAATTTCTTTATTCCCAATCTCCATAAAAATACTGGCATTCAACATTCTATCTACACCACTTCTTTCTTTAAACAATTTACTTCTGGAGCAATTCCTGGGGATTAATATATTATTTCCTCATAATATTATATCACTTTTTCCTATCTTATTTCACTTAATCAATATTTTCCACATTCTTATCTTTTGTTGATAGTTCTCTTTCTTCATTAAAACATTCTTTTGTACTTTTTTTCATTTCCCCCAAATTCCTTACATGTCAATACATTTTGTCACTAACTTCTTTTCATTTAACCATTTCAATGCTTTATATAAACTTAATAAAGCTGCATAAACCATTGGATTTATCATACCTAGTCATCCTCCTTCCCTATTCATAAACAAAAACACCCCTTTTACCAGGATTTATTCTTGATCCCCATATAAAGGAAAATATTTTTAGTAGATGTTTTTCATATCTTCTAGGAATTATGTCAACACTGGATACTTAAGCTGTTTTTCCTATTAACACTGAATTAATCAGATACACTTTTTTCTTGTATGCTAATATGTACGTTTTCCATTCTATACATATATCTATTTCCTTTATTTCCCAGCCCTTATTTTCTTATCAAAAGTTATCCATAAAACAAACATTTCCTTAACAGAAAATTGCACATCTGCTATTTTTATTGCATCACCTATTCCTTTGCCCTTTTTACTGGCATCATACCTCTTTCCATTAAACGTTCAAGTAAATAATAACCTATCTCACCCACTCTGTTTAGTTGTTGTAATAATATCCTTTTATGATATCCAAAATGGAATTTCAGTTTCCATTTGTATTTTACAATTTGCATTCTTTGTTTTCTGGTTTACCTTTTTAACTATTGTATTCATGACCAAAGCAAGTGCAACACTACTCATAGGACACCCTTCTCTTATGTGAAGGCTGCCAGCCTAGCTAGATTATTTGCAAATAGTAATATAAGCCACAGGCTTGTTTTCATAAACAGAAAACAATGGTGCTAAATGTTGAACGTCAAAAATGTAACAGTGCACTCTGCTAGAAGAAAGCTGATAAGTCAAGCCTTGTATGACTTATCTCAAATTCGGAGCCATGGTGTCTGAACCTGCAGATTCTTTCTATTGTTTTGAGACCAGAGTTAATTGCTAGATTTTACATGTTTTTATTTATTTAACACGGTTAACCGGGAAAGCCCGACTAACTCCATAGAGCCTGTTTTCAGCAGAGGCCTGGGGAGAAATGATCCAGATGCATGTCTTTGGAATGGGAGGAAACCGGAGGCCCGGAGGAAACCCATGCACAGGGAGAATATGCAACCCACACAGAAGGTACCCCAGCTTTGTGAATCGAACCAGAGAGAGAGAACCTCTTGGTGACAAGTTAGTTAACCGCTGCACCACTGTGCCCAACATATATATATATAATGTCTAATTATTGTGGTATCCTGAACAGGTGCAAGATCAAAGCTATGTTAAACTCTGTGTTAGCCTGGGAAACCAGGGAACTGTTATAGAATGATGTAATCCAAAATGAGTCAGCAGGATGTATTATCAATTTAAAGGACTTTCTCAGAGACACAGGGAGAGCATTTTGGATTTTGTCTACAGCTGAAAACAATTCACAAGTACTCCATATGTAAGTTTGTTTAGAACTGTGACTGCTCTTAGATATAGATAGAAAATAGTAAGTTTAGTCTAGCTGCTTTCTTTATTAATGTCAGAACTATTCTACTGCATTATTTCAAGCATTTTCCCGTGATCTCTGAACTCTTGACTAGCACTGTGTAGTAAGAAGTATAATCTTGTGTTTTTATTTACATTACATATTTTTAAACCTTTCAATTCTGGCTGTTTAATGTAGAGATAATTTAAGTTCTAGAGTACATTGCATGCATATAGTGATACTGGCCAAACCACTCCAATAGCTTTAGCTATGGGTCACACTTACTATTTGGATAATAATATTGCACAGTAATTGAACACCCTTTGGTAAGGGCCTTTTTAGTAGATATTAGTGGTTGGTGGCAGCTGGTACTACCTTACAGACTGTCAGGTAGGGGCATAATTGGAGAATCTGTGCCAGCCCTCCCCAGAAGTGTTTGCGTGTTTGTATACAACTCACATCTTGAAGTGTGTGCGTGTGAGCTACTTGGGCAGGGACACAAAGCACTGGTTGACCAGAGAGGGTGCTGGAGGTTTTAGCTTGACCACTAGGCTGAGATCTGTACCCTATAGCTGTGCCAGTGGGGAGTCTTATTGGGGATCTGGAGAGAAAGGGAGAAACCAGCCCCAGACTGACTGTGATCTTTGTGTGCTCTTAAGGGAAACTGTGCTTTTATTGTGTGCATATTTGTTATCCTTCCCAATGTGGATGCCCCTCACTAGTGTTAGTGGTGAGGATTGAGCCTCTGACTACTAGGCCAGTGCACGGGCATCACATCTTATACCATCATTCATACCTATTTCTTTATTTACCCATCCATTAAAGACTATTATAAGTTGTACACATTTGCTTGCTTTTATTATTAATACTATGCATATCCATTAGATTTTATGATGTTATGCTGTATTAAATGAAATGCTTTGCCTTTTACCTTTACCTACCATCTTCTATTTATAGCAAGAATTCCTCTCACTATAATTCTTGACATCTTTTTCCTTTCATATCACACACTTTCCTCCATTTATATATATATATATATATATATATATATATATATATATATATACACACACATACATACATATACATACACACATACATACAGTAACTTATTTTCAATTTTCTTTTGTAGTATTTTCGTAAGTGTCCTGTAGTCTACATTATTTAAAACTATTGGTCCCCAGTGTTGTATCTTTTCTCCCTTTCTCCATATAAATTTTAATACTCTGCTACACAATTCCTTATATTTTAATCCTTCATTTAACTATTCATAGAATACACATATTAGTTTTTTTTCTGCCATCTTTCTAAATTGTTATACATTTCGGACCCAATACCATCTGGGCCTGATGCAGAGTCCACATATAACTTAAGTGCTTTTCCTAATGCATATAATGTGATCTCAAAGTCTTTAGTTTTTTTTCAGAATTTTTTAAACTTTCAATTTCTTTATACTATGTCTCTTTTTTACTAAACATTTCTTCCACATAACTTGCAACAATTTCCATTATTTGTTGCAGACTTCTTTTTATTGCCTTCTTTATCTTTCATTTCTCTCATTATGCTACTATCCTCCTTCACTATCTTGCTTAAATAAGGTGAAACTTCTTTTCTTTCTTGTAAGAAATACCTCTGTTTATACAACAGTTCTCTTTTTTTTCATATTTTTTCTTATTTTCCTTCTCATAAGTCTATATTATTTTCCAAGTTATTTATCACATCTTCATATATTTTAGCATATTCCTGCTTTTTTTCTTTATTTTTCCAAAATAAACATACGTTTCTTTTTAAAGCAATCCACCATTCAGACCAATTAACAAACCACTTTTATAGTAATATGAGCCTTTCAGAATTATATTTTTCTTTTTTATTCCATTCCTTTTCATTCTTTTTATACCTTTTGCTATCTTTATTGTGATACACGTCCAACCATATTACCAAATGATCTGAAAAAAACAGTTGCAATAGTTTCATCGCCCACTATAATTACTCCTTTTGATACCAAAAAATAATCTATTTCAGATTTTAAAGTACCTCTCTCTCTTAAGTCTGTGTTGTTTTACTCCATACTTTACTTCCATCTTAACATTTTTCCACTTTTCCTTTTATTTTCCCTTAAGTCACAATTGAAATCTTCTGTAATTATGTCCATGTTTACAAACACACAATCCAATATTTTCTGAAACAGTCTCCTTTTCTTTACTAGCCACATATGTATATACAGAAATAATTATAAACACTTTCTTGCCATCTTACATTTATCATTTTAATACATTCTGAATTTTCACTACTCTTCTACACAGAGCTGCTTGCTATTCCTGAACACAGTTCATTCCATGTGTTCCACATTATTCCTCTATTCCATATTTGTCTGTATCCTTTCATCTGTCAAAATTTATGTTTTCCAGAATAATTATATCAATGCCACATTTGTTGCAACATTCTAAAATTGCTATGCTTCTAATAATATTTTTCATACTAACATTCACAGAAAGAATTCTGAAATTATTTGTTTCCTGTTTTTTGTTTAGCCTAGAAGATACCATCCTTATATTAATTTCTTATAAGAAAAGCTTTATCCATTTCCTTTCTTCCTTTCCTTTACAATAATGGCTTTAAATTTTCTTTTTCTATCTTTAACTCTTTTACCAATGGCATTTTTTTGGGTTCAGGCGCCTAGGCAGCGAGACATTTCCCTGTGGTATATTTGACTGGGGACACATGGCTGAAGTGACATTCAGCTGCAGAGAAATATGGCTGTTTGCAAATTCCCTGTGGGCAAAGAGAAGCATATGCTGCCATGCCCACAACTTCAGTAACCAAATGCACAAGGGGAAAACAATGTCCATGATCCCCAAGGGAACATGCGACAGCAGGCAATATGGCAGGCATCAGCAGCAGGCTGAGCAGAGGGCATGTCAGTGGCAGTAAAAATGCAGTGCACAATGGGCAGTGCCTTTATAATTGGAGTGTGCGCACAACTACCCCCTTCACAGAGTCTGGGGAACATTACCTAAAACACATACTAAAGCATAAATGTGACTATAGTATCCTGCAGGATTTCCTCCATGCTGTAGCACACTTCTATATGTTGTAGTTACATAAGTATGTACTGTGCACTGAGCACAACACTCATTACTTCTTCTGCCACCATTCATCTGGTTATTAAAGCTGTGAGCATGGCAGGGTATGCTTTTCTTTGTCCACAGGGAATTTGCAAACAGCCATATTTCTCTGCAGCTGAATGTCACTTCAGCCATGTGTCCCCAGTCAAATGTACCACAGGGAAATGTCTCACAGCCTAGGTGCCTGAACCCCATTTTTTTCCTTCTTACCATTTTCCAACTTATAACGTCACCACTAACTGTGGATTCCATCTCCAATTCATCTCCATTATTTTTTCAGTATCTCCATTCTTTTACTTTCATCTACTTCTATCTCATCTTCAGTCTTTTCTTGTTCTTTCTCTAAATTCTACTTAGCTCATTCTCTTTTACAATCCATCCATAAATGTCACGATTTATTTTACATTTACAACATTCAAGTTCGCATGTTTGCTTCATGTCCTGTTTTACCAAATATATAACATTTCTTTTTGTCACACCTATTAACTAAATGTCCTTTTTTCCACCAAAATAACATCTTTAGTTGTCTGCAGTATTTTAAAATACCACTATTAGCATCAAAGTAACACTTTGAATATGTAACAATTTTACCCATTTCCATTTTCAGAAAATTACAATCCCATGCCTCAGTCCATAAGCCCCTACTGTCAAACTTTTGACATGTCAATTATTTCTTTTTTTTTAATGTTCTTTTAAAGTCTCTCCTTCCACTTCCATTTGAAACTGTATATGCACTCTCTCTTGAAAAGATGTTCATATTAAATATTCAACTCCAGGGATTCTTTGTTAATTAAGATACAATTTTACCTCTTGCACTTTTACTCTCAAAAGTAAAATTACATTGTCCCATATCTTGTCTTATATTTGTTCAGTTTCTGCTCCCTTTTGCTTTGTATTCTCACTACAATTTTTTTCAAACGTTTTCTTTCTTTTTTCCTTCACTCCTCATGTAGCTGTTACTGTGTCTGAGTAAGTCTTTGTCCTTCTGCTACTTCCTTCCAGTAATGCTTCGCCTCTATCATTTTTTTCCATAATGTCCCCCCAACAAACCTAATTCTCTGGCTCACCTTGGTTAATTCACTATTGCAGCATCATCCTGCAACCCTCCCAACTGGAGTGCTGTAACGATACATTTCTCTGGCTGTCTCCTTAATTCAAACACCTTTTTTTGTAACCTTTCTCCAAATTTTCTACTGCTGCACTACATACTGTTTCTGAACTAGCATTCACCTATTGCTGTTCAGTATACGCACCGCCCTCCCAGCCACCTCTGCGCTAGGCACAGGACATGCAAACATACTTAAACAATACAGCAAGTGTAGATAATGAGCAGAGAAAGTACCCAGATGCCCTGACCAAATTTCCCCTACTAATACAAAATACCATCTCAGGTTTCCCCTGAAAAGAGGCTACTAGCCTACTGGGAATAACCTGGTCAACAAAGGACAAATAAAATAAATATGGTTAGGTGATTAACTGGCTAAGAAATGGGACTCGCACAGTAACAGTGAGTGTTGAGAGTGCTTCCTCTGACAGCATGAGGGTGACCAGTGGAGTTCTGCAGGGTTCTGTACTGGGTGGGGGGGCTACTTCTGTATCCTGATGTCAGAAGACAGACATTCATTTACGTGAGACAAAAATAGCGAAAGATGGAATACCCGAATGCCGAAATTTTCCAAGGGTAAGTAATCACTTGCCCAAATGTAAACACATACACAACAAGGTAAATAAAACCCACCTGGGGGGGGACTGCCCCCCTAACTATACATATCAACTTTAGGATCACATTGCAGTGGAGAAAAGTGCATGCTGGGCAAGTGATTCCTTACCCTTGGAAACTTTTGGTGTTCAGGTATTCCATCTTTTGCTATTTTCGCCTTGCTTAAATAAACATCTGTCTTCTGGACGTCGGGATTTAGAAGTAGACTCATACTGGGGACTTCAACTGTTCCGCAACTACTACTCAAATTTTCACTTATCAAATAAGGATCATTGATTAATCAAGTTAACAGATGATTGTAAGCTGGGACCCATCAAGTCCCCCCTCTGACATGCATGCACTCCAGTATGAGCTTACACTTGAAAACAGCTGGTATACTAAAAATGGGATCAAGCTCAACATCAAAAAGAGCAGCACTAACATTTGGTAAGAATGACCTAGCTCAAGCTTATAGCTCAGATAACACACCACCTCAAAATGAAAAGGCTGCAAGAAACCTGGGCATATGGGTGGACATCATCACTACATTTAGCCATCACATTGTAAAGGTAATTTTGAAATCTTTTCACCTTGCACAATTTATAGCAACAAGTTTTTCATCCAGATCAAAAGACGTTCTCATACTGCCCTGCCTCAATGGCAGTAGAGCCATGTCCCCACCCTAATCCCTCTTAGGACTACGTACCCGACCTCTACTACAATCATGTGGGAGCACCCTCAAAACCTCACTCCCACCCAGGATGGTAATGTCCATCCCTCTCTTGTCACTGTCAGTCACCCAAGCCACTACTCAAAGCTGGGGTCCAGCTGGGCTGCAGTCAGGGCTTTAATCACTCTACTAAAGTGGTACCTGCCACACCTTGCTGAGTAGATTCAGCAGGTATATTTTTCTTTTACCAGATCAACAATCATACTCCTAATCGCAGACTAACTGTAAGAAATCTAATATGGTTGATAAAAACAAAATGAAGAATTCACTCATCATAGAGCTGCATACAGCTCTTATGAATCTGGAAGCAGGAAAACAAATAACTAATTCACACTACAAAGAAAGAAAGAAAATGAATGTATAAGTCTAGGACATAACCCAGTGATGGTCTAGAACTACTAGTTTTAAAACTACCCTGAAATACATATATGGGCAACAAAATAATCCCTCTGATCGCTTAACATGAATCAAAAACTCTGGTCTTATCAGGTCATTTTTATAAAGCAATTTTACAATCTAAATGATCCTAGTTTTTGTCGTGTTTCTCTTACTTACAATCTCACTTGTCTTGCCATGTTTTCCCTTGTTCAGGGCAAGATTATCCATTTTCCAGAATAAACTTTTCCAAAAACTTGCAGTCATTTGGAAAACAGTCCTTTTGCTAATATCGGCTTGTACAAAAATAATCTGCTAACTGCAGAAAATCCTTCTCTTAGCTTATGTAACAGAAAAATCCAACTATAGACAACTATACATTACAAGACCATAGAAAAGAATGACACATTCATCAACTAGCACTCAGTACAGATGCCACAACATCAAGAGGTGTCCTAGTTGCCAGTCGCACCATTTTATCATCTTGAACTAGTCAGGAACAAAGTTGGTGGTGGTATGGAAGACTTCCTGCAGGATGAGAGAGATCATAGGTGGTACAATACAACCCCTGTCTTGGTCTCATTTTTTCTACAACCTCCAAACACTTGGGGTCACCTGGGGAGAAAGTGAGGAATAAACGCCTTCAACCTCATCAATACCTGATGTGCGAGACTCTTGATGGAAGCCTGCGCGTCTCCTCGAACTTCCCTGAGGGCCTTAAACAGGGCTGATCCAATGGCAATGAATAGGAGGAGTCTGATGCACTAGACCACTGAATGGTGGTTTGCTGTTTCCCTCTCTCCTGACCAGACTGAGGGTGGGTGGCTTAAAGTGCCAACGGACGCATACCTTGGGACAAGGTCAAAGTCCTATATAAGCACAGTGTGTAACAAATATAGCTGGGCTGTGATATCAGCGTCAAGACTGATGTCATTCCTTTGGTCAGACTATCAAGAGTGAACAGCAGAGAAAATGAAAGAAAGTACAGTTTTGTACCTACCATAAATGTAGATGTTCGAGGGCTATTACAGCTGCAGTAATTACATATGGGTTTTCAGCCGGCAGGCGGTCCCTCGGTCGGCCGAATTCCAAAGTCTTGGTCCGGCGTCGGTTGTTGTCGCGTACTCTTCTGACGTCAGGAAGGCTAGAGTATAAAAGACACAGCCGACGCCATCTTCTTCAGTCTTTCTTGCCCCAGATGTCAGGTGCCCCCAAAAGGAAGGCAATACATAAATTAGTGTAATACACAAAAGTAAGCAAATAAAACATAGCAGGATAACCCAGTCAGCAGGTATGAATAGTTATTCAAACCCCAAGGTCTTACCAAGAGGGAAGGAGGGTGGAAACCTGTACTGCAGCTGTAATAGCCCTCGAACATCTACATTTATGGTAGGTACAAACTGTACTATGTTCATCGTGCATTACAGCTGCAGTAATTACATATGGGTAGAATCCCAAAGCTATGTATAGGGTGGAAGGTACTATATGGAACTGGGTTGAGCTAGAATGCCCTGCAAAACTGCAGTGGCAAAGCCTGCTCTTGTTCTGGAGTATAAAGGCAGATGGTAATGCTTTGTGAAGGTATGTACAGAACTCCAAGTGGCTGCCTCCAAGATATCTTTAGTAGGCACTCCTCTGAGGAAGGCTGTAGAGGTGGCTGTGGCCCTAGTGGAGTGTGATCTAATACCAGTAGGTAATGAGCTTTCCATGATAGGAATAACAGAAGCGTATGCAGTGACCAATCCACTTGGAAATGGTCTGTTTAGTCACAGGTTTCCCTTGACCCCCCACAGCATAGGAAACTAGGAGTTGCTCTGATTTTCTGAATGGCTTGGTTCTGTCCAAGTAGTAACGTAGCTGCCTATGGATATCTAATGAATGAAGCAGCCTCTCCCCTTTGTTTTGAGGATTAGAGTAGAAGGTAGGAAGGTGTATGGCCTGGTTTAGGGCTACCCTAGATACTACTTTAGGCATAAAGGAAGGGTTAGTATGCAGGGAAACCCTGTCCTGATGGAATATGAGGAATGGCTGCACCGCCATGAGGGCCTGTAACTCAGATACCCTACGAGCTGAAGTGATGGCCAGAAGAAAAGCTGTTTTCCAGGACAAATATTGTAATTCTGCTGAAGCAGCTGGTTCAAAGGGAGGCAATGTCAATTTTTCCAGTACATAGTTAAGGTCCCACGGTGGTACTGGTTGTTTCCTTGGAGGCCTTATGTTCTTAGCCCCTCTGAGGAACTGTCGTAGTAGTGGGTGTGAGAATAAGGGAGGATCCATATTGAACTCTGCAGAGATTGCTGAGGCATGTATCTTGATTGAGGAAAAGGAAAGTCCTTGCTCAAAAGTTCAGTTAGGTACTGTAAAATCTGAGGCAGGTTTAATTTTCTAGGATCCTGTCCTCGTTCTTCATTCCAACAGCAAAACCGCTTCCATTTTGCGGAGTAAGCTTTTCTTGTAGATGGTCTTCTGGCCTCCAAAATGACATCCTGCACTTCTTTGGAGAGTAGTGCCTGATGTGAAGTTAAGGAATTTTCCATGCAGCTAGACTGAGAGTTTTCAGCTGACTGTGAAGAGTTTTGAAATTGTTCTGCATCAGCAGTAGAGGTGTTAGAGGCAGGGGCCACGGAGGAGTGTGTTAGGCTCCTCAGTAGTGGGTACCAATGTTGTCTCGGCCAATCTGGAGCAATCAGTATCATCCTTGGCTTGTCTGTTCTTGCTTTCAAAAGCACCTTGGGTAGCAGAGGTAGTGGTGGGAATGCATAAACTGACCAAGTTGTCCATGTGAATGAGAGGGCGTCCACTTTCCAAGCCTTTGGGTGGGAGGTCCTTGAGCAAAACTTTTTTAATTGATGATTTTTGTGGGAGGCAAATAGGTCTATGTCTGGCCTTCCCCATGCTTGAGCAATCTGCATGAATACGTGTGGATGTAGCTTCCATTCGTGAGGATCTGTCATATGCCTGCTCAGAGTGTCCGCCAGTGTGTTTTCCATTCCTGGCAGGTACTGAGCCTGGAGTTCTATTTGTCTTTCCAGAGCTAGATTCCAAAGAGTCATGGTTAATCTGCACAAGGGGTATGAATGAGTCCCTCCTTGTTTGTTTATGTACCACATTACCGTGGTGTTGTCTGTTCTTATGAGTAGTTGTCCTGGATGCAGGAAATCTCTGAACGCTGAAATTGCATTTATTACTGCCAGCATTTCTTTTTGATTGATGTGAAGGTGCTTTTTTCTGTGCCATCTGCCCTGAATGCGCCTGTCTTTCATGTGCCCCCAGGCGTAATCTGAGGCGACTGTGGTTATGACTTGAGTGGCTTGAGGCTTGCAGAATGGGAGGCCTTTGTTTACTTGGCATGCTTGGGCCCACCATATGAATTCCTCTTTGTAGACCGGAATTATTGGAATCTCCACTTCTAGCCATCACATTGTAAAGGTAATTTTGAAATCTTTTCACCTTGCACAATTTATAGCAACAAGTTTTTCATCCAGATCAAAAGACGTTCTCATACTGCCCTGCCTCAATGGCAGTAGAGCCATGTCCCCACCCTAATCCCTCTTAGGACTCGCTCTACTACAATCATGTGGGAGCACCCTCAAAACCTCACTCCCACCCAGGATGGTAATGTCCATTCCTCTCTTGCCACTGTCAGTCACCCAAGCCACTACTCAAAGCTGGGGTCCAGCTGGGCTGCAGTCAGGGCTTTAATCACTCTACTGAATTGGTACCTGCCACACCTTGCTGAGTAGATTCAGCAGGTACATTTTTCTTTTACCAGATCAACAATCATACTCCTAATCGCAGACTACTCTAACTAAGAAATCGAATATGGTTGATAAAAATGAAATGAAGAATTCGCTCATCATAGAGCTGCATACAGCTCTTATGAATCTGGAAGCAGGAAAACAAATAACTAATTCACATTACAAAGAAAGAAAATGAATGTATAAGTCTAGGACATAACCCAGTGATGGTCTAGAACTACTAGTTTTAAAACTACCCTGAAATACATATATGGGCAACAAAATAATCCCTCTGATCGCTTAACATGAATCAAAAACTTTGTAAAATTGCTTTATAAAAATGACCTGATAAGACCAATCTAAATGATCCTAGTTTTTGTCACGTTTCTCTTACTAACAATCTCACTTGTCTTGTCATGTTTTCCTTTGTTCAGGGCAAGATTATCCATTTTCCAGAATAAACTTTTCCAAAAACTTGCAGTCATTTGGAAAACAGTCCTTTTGCTAATATCGGCTTGTACAAAAATAATCTAACTGCAGAAAATCCTTCTCTTAGCTTACGAACAGAAAAATCCAGCTACAGACAACTATACATTACAAGACCATAGAAAAGAATGACACATTCATCAACTAGCACTCAGTACAGATGCCAAAACATCAAGAGGTGTCCTAGTTGCCAGTCGTACCATTTTATCATCTTGAACTAGTCAGGAACAAAGTTGGTGGTATGGAAGACTTCCTGCAGGATGAGAGAGATCATAGGGTCTACAATACAACCCCTGTCTTGGTCTCATTTTTTCTACAACCTCCAAACACTTGGGGTCACCTGGGGAGAAAGTGAGGAATAAACGCCTTCAACCTCATCAATACCTGATGTGTGAGACTCTTGATGGGAGCCTGCGCGTCTCCTCGAACTTCCCTGAGGGCCTTAAACAGGGCTGATTCAATGGCAATGAATAGGAGGAGTCTGATACACTAGACCACTGAATGGTGGTTTGCTGTTTCCCCTCTCTCCTGACCAGACAGAGTGGGTGGCTTAAAGTGCCAACGGAAGCCTACCTTGGGACAAGGTCAAAGTCCTATATAAGCACAGTGTGTAACAAATGTAGCTGGGCTGTGATATCAGCGTCAAGACTGATGTCATTCCTTTGGTCAACAGACTATCAAGAGTGAACAGCAGAGAAAATGAAAGAACCAGCTCTGAGCCCAGCCTCACTCACCAAGGCTAAAAGGTCCAGCTGAATTTCACATCGATACAGAAGGCCCTAAGGCTGAAGGGCAGACACTGGCAATATCAGCAATGCCTCAATGGATAGTGAACTATTTAGAGAATAAAGTGGCAAGACTGATGCACGAGGATAGTGCAGACACTACAAAGTACATACACAGAACTAGCTGAGAAGCATCGGAAACATGGGATCACATATTACCAACAGTTCCAAAATTAGACAAAAGAAAAACAGATTAACGTAGTCCATGAAAAAAAAAAGAAAAGTATCAGCGATCACTGAAATCACTACATCCTTACGTATAGAGATAAACAAAGTCATAAAATATCAGGATTTGCAGGCAGAAACGAGAGCAATGTGAAAGACAGCTACTCAGACAGTTCCAACAGTAGAAGGTGCAGTGAGTCTAAAAGAATTTACAGTTGTTCTTGGATACGTTACCAACACATATAACTGCGTTTGAATTAAAGTAGGAGGCAATTCTGGCACACTGTTGGTTCTGAGAAGAGCACTCTTGGCCAACATCCAAAACTGAAACAATATTACTTTCACAAACTCTAATCATACACCGACCTAGGAATGGAATCCATTCCTGTCATGGTATTAGAAACCCAAAAGACTTGGAGAAATTAAACTGAGAGAATCAGGGTGGGCACAGAATCTAATGGGTCCAGTCCAGAGGCTGAATCTACCAATGTCAATGGCATTGACACTGAACACACTTAAGTCAGAGGCAAGATTGCCAAAGGAGACACCAGACAGCTGTGAGCCCATAGTCAGGATCACAAAGGATACTGAAGGTACCATGGATGCTGATATTAGCATTTGCATATTATCTTTCAACCTCACTAGACAGAGCCTATATGAGAATTAGAGAAAGCCCAGAACAAGGAAATGAAAAACCTATTAAAAAGGAAGGGACTCTGTATGTCCTGGTAAAAGGGGATGGTTCTGAGACAATTTGTGGTGTCTTTATGAATATCTCTGCCATATAGCTCTTTTCGGGTAGAAAACCTTGATGGGCACAAAAAGGCTTTGACAAGACCTGAAAGATCAGGCAGATAAATGCTTAAAGGGAATAATTTTTTCTTAATTCAAAAAGTACAGTTTTGTACCTACCATAAATGTAGATGTTCGAAGATCCACATTGCTGCAGTCCTTACACTTGGGTAGTCCGCTGTCCTCGGTTGGCCCGAATATCAAAGTATAAGGCTGACGTCGGTCAAGGCGCATTTGACTGACATCAGGACGACAGGGTACAAATGCGCATGACCGACGTCATATCCTCAGTCTTTTCTTGCCCCAGATGTCAGAAGACCTAAAAATAAAGGTCAAAACCAAAGGACAGCAAACAAACATCCAAGCACCCTTGCCCTAATTATATGTACAAAATATACACTATATACACAATATGTACAACCAACCCACACAACCACCTCTAACTACAGAGGGAAGGAGGAGAATGACTGCAGCAATGTGGATCTTAACATCTACATTTATGGTAGGTACAAAACTGTACTATGTTCTTCATCTCACATTGCTGCAGTCCTTACACTTGGGTAGAATCCCAAAGCAGAGGTAGGGAGGGTGCATTTAAGCAAGCAGGAGCTGCCAAAATGCCCTGCAAAACAGCAGTGGCAAAACCACCCCTGGATTTAGAGTAAAGTGGCAGGTGATAATGCCTAGAGAGAGTATGCACTGAACTCCAAGTAGCTGCCTCCAAAATATCCTTGGATCGGCAGTCGCCCAGATAAGGGTAAATTTGTATCCCTTGAAGATGAGTGCAATCACTGATGCCTTGCCTTGGGAATACTCTGGCGCAGTAAAATAAGCCAATGCCAATGCAGAAATTGATTGTTTTGAACCTGCCAGAAATCTGAGGTATCTTCTGCAACTTTAACTGATTGGGACTGCGGGTATGCCTCCTTGAGGTCCAATGTTACCAGCCAAAACCCTTGCCCAGCATGGGAAGAGTTCTTTTGCCCATCTTGAATTTTGGACTAGAAAAAGGTTAGAATGGATAGTTCTTAAAAGGGGCCCACGTACCTTTTTTGGCACCAAAAAGCCTTGAAAAAAAACCCCTTACTTGTATGAAAGGCTACCTTTTGTAAGGCCTCATGTTTAGAGCTTCTTGGAGGTTGCCAACAAAAAGATTTGTGGAGATTGATTCAACTCATTTTGGAAGAGTGTGCAAATAAATTTGTAGCCTTGTTTTTTTCCAAACAAATTTGTCGTCCCAACAATATGCCAATTGTTTGCTTATATTCGTTTCCCTCCCAAAGGTGCTGCCAGTGAATGGGAGAAAAATGAGGGAGTCATTGTTGCTTTCTGTATTTTTGAACCTGTGCACCACTCTTGGTGTTGGTATTGCATTGTAAGCCTCTTAGGCCATTGAAATTGTCCTCTGAAACTTCACACTCTTATCTGCCTCTAAATAAAAATCAGTGGCTGAATGACCAGATTTCCTTGTACTAGGCCTTAGCTTCGAATGAACCTTAAAAAGTTTGAATTTTGAGACTTTGGTTTAATCAATTGCCAAGATATCCTCAGCATTAGTACAATTTAAACATCAAATGTGTCCATCCAAAAACATGGTGCTTAACAAGGCAAAGGATGGTTCCCTAGCCAGCATGTCAGTAATGGGTGCCCAGTGGCGGCCAATCTGGAGCTCTAGTAATCATACCACTTGTAAGGTGTGTTTGACCCTTTGGCAGTATGCATCATATTGCAACTCTTGAAATCTGGTTGTTCAGGTTGGACATTTTGTTTTTAATTGTGATAACAGAAATTGCTGATATTTAATCATATGAAACTGGCAGTTTAAGGCCCTCATGGCAGGGTGGCCGAGGTTAAACCTTCTTACCCCACCTTTCTAGTGATCTAGATTCCCTTTCCAGGTAGTGGATTCTTGGCGTGGAGGCCTTAATTCCTTTAGGGCCTTGAGAAATGGTTTCAGGGTCTGCATTAGGGCCCTTTTATAGAGAACTGATGAGAGTTAGGAACTCTGTAATACCTACCCGGGCTTAACTGGTGCAGGAGGCAGAGAATCAGGATTTAGACAGGCCTCAGTATACATCATCCAAAACCTCCAAAACAGGAGGAATAGCCAGAGGTCTTGCTGAGGTAACAGAAATTTCCCCCAAGTCTTTTTTTGGGAAAGTCTGAAAAGTCTTGGCCTTCCCAATGGAAGTGTTCTCTCAAGGAGTGAAGTTTCCCCAAAGGAAAAATCCTCAGGGGGATACAGAAGGAATGACTGCTCTGCATCCAATCCTCAAAGGGAATAAGATTGTTCTTCAGCATCAGAATGTTCTGATAAATGGACCCCTGGTCAGAGGAGAATCCTCCACTCTGGGTCTCTTGCCCGAGGGGCCTGGACCTCTGATAAGAGTGATCAGGTCTTCAGCCATTTTAAGCATGTGCTTTTAGGCTGGCCCAGGTCTTGGGCCTGCAGGCCTTTGCTTGGCTGATTTGGCTTTTGTAAAGGCCTTGATGGAAAGAAGATGAAGGCCTAAATACACCATGGGTGGAGTGGATCTTCCACATTGGTGGGTTCACATGAGCAGGGGCTTCGTTGTAGTTGGGAAGGGCCAAGAACCAGCGGTCTCAGGTACAGAAGTCCCGCCAGGAGTGTCGGTAGTCAGGGACTGCAAAGGCTCTCACTGAGAACCGCCCACGGTAGCTTGTTTCGGTCAGTGGAGACCGCAGTTCTACTGCGGCCCTTTTTCTTGCTTTTGGACATAGCGGTAGTCGGAGTATCCGACATTTTATAATAAGCTTTACCAAAATAGTGTTGGGAACCCCCCCGCTTGATAGCGTTATTGAAGGTAGCAGCGCAGCCCGAGACGCCGTGGTCTGGGCCCAAACAAGGTATGCAAAGGGAATGGAAATCCTTATGCGTATTTGCTTCCCACAAGAAATACAATTATTAACTTTTTCTGACATCGGTCTGAGGCAAGAAAAGTTTCCCCCAAACGGGTACTTAGCTTTAATGAAGACTTCGTTAATTCAGGAGCTGGCCGACCGCTTAACTGCTTCTGCTTCGGCACCGCAAAAAGACTGAAGATGGCGTCGGCTGTGTCTTTATACTCTAGCCTTCCTGACGCCAGAAGAGGCGAAACAACCGACGCGACCAAGACTTTGGAATTCGCCGCCCGAGGACCCTCCCGGCTGAAAACCCATATGTAATTACTGCAGCTGTGCACGATGAACATCCAGCTCTAGCCCAGCCCACTCACAGCTAAGGTCAGCTTAATTTTCACATGTACAGAAGGCCCCAAGGCTGAAGGGCAGACACTGCAAATCAGCAATCCTCAGAATGGACCAGTGCTGTCGAGGCCAATCTGGAGCTATTAAAATCATCCTTGGCTTGTCCCCCTTTAGAAGTACCTGGGGGGGCATACACATGAAGATTGCTCCAATTGAAAGAAAGAGCATCCACTTTCCAAGCTGTGGGATGAAACAAAACTTTGGCAGCTGATGGTTTAGTGGAGAAGCGAACAGATCTATGTCTGGAGTTCCCCATGACACTGTCAATTTCTGAAATACATGAGGATCCAATTTCCACTCGTGGGGATCCATAATCTGCTCAACACATCTGCTAAGGAGTTCTGTGCTCCTGGCAGAAACCTTGCCTGAAGATTAGCTGTAAACTGAGAGCAGTCTCCACAAAATCATTGCTTGCCTGCATAGAGGATAAGAATGTCCTTGCTTGTTGATGTACCACATGACAGTTGTGTTGTCTGTTAGAATCAACACCTGCCCTGGAAGAAGTAAATCCTTGAAAGCTATTAATGCAAACTGGACTGCTAACATCTCCTTCAGTTTGATATGTAGATGTTGTAGTCTGGCAGGCCACTTGTCTTGTATCGACTTTCCATTTAGATGAGCTCCAAGCTTTGTTTGAGGCATCTGTCGTTAATCTGACTCGCCTGGCGGGTCACAGAGAGTCCCTTGTTTAGGTGACATTCCTGAGCCCACCACAAAATTCCTTTTGAATGCAAGGTATTATTTGAATGACAGTGTCCAGATCCTGGCAGTGCTGTGTCCATACATTTTGAGATACCATTGAGCTTCCTCATATGCAGTTTGGCATTGGGAAGCACCAGAATACAAGATGCCATGAACCCTAAGGCTTGAAGGACTGTCCTTGCAGTCAGCCGGACTGGATGGATAGACTCTTTTGTTTGTCCGGGGTTAAAAGGCCATCTGGGATGCTGTATTCAGTCTCACACCCAGAAAGCACATGTCCTGAGAGGGTACTAGACTGGACTTTATTTCGTCCAGAATACCCCAGGCATCTTAGCACTGCTATCACATATTCCAAATGAAGAAGCTCTTTTCCTTGAGCCAGAATCAGGCACCAAATAAGGATATATCTGTATTCGAGTATCGCGAATTAAATAATAACTGGACCAAAATAGTGTGGAACCCGCAGAGATGAAAGGGCAATATTGAAGGTAGCAGCAGCAGCCCGAGACCGTGCTCCCAAAAAAGGTCTGCAAAGGAATGGAAATGCTAAGCCCTTGAGTTTCCCAAAGTAATCCAATTATTCTTTTTCTGAGATGGTAAAAGGCAAGAACGAATTTTCAACGGGAATGTCCAATAAGTTGAGGATAGAAAAATTCAGGAGCTGGTCTCCACGTGTTCCCTTGCTTTGCTAGGAACAGGCGGAAAAAAACTGCCATTGTGTGGCCGTGTCTTATTGGCCTTCCTGAGTCAAAAGAAATGTGAAAGCCTCTTCTTTTAGACTTGGAATTCGGCACCGAAGGAGGCAGGTGGAAAACCATACTTACTGTGTGTTGATACCGATAACCATCCTGCTTGGGCCAACTCCAATTTTAAAAGTCCAGCTTAATTTCACATCGATGCACGAAGGCCCTAAGGCTGAAGGGCAGACACTGGCAATATCAGCAATGCCTCAATGGATAGTGAACTATTTAGAGAATAAAGTGGCAAGACTGATGCCGCGAGGATGGTGCAGACACTACAAAGTACATACACAGAACTAGCTGAGAAGCATCGAAAGCATGGGATCACATGTTACCAACAGTTCCAAAATTAGACAAAAGAAAAACAGATTAACGTGGTCCATGAAAAAAAAAAAAAAAGAAAAGTATCAGCGATCACTGAAAATCACTACATCCTTACGTGAGTATGAGATAAACAAAAGTCATAAAATATCAGGATTTGCAGGGCAGAAAGCGAGAGCAATGTGAAAGACAGCTACTCAGACAGTTCCAACAGTAGAAGGAGCAGTGAGTCTAAAAAGAATTTACAGTTGTTCTTGGATATGTTACTAACACATATAACTTTGCGTTTGAATTAAAGTAGGAGGCAATTCTGGCACACTGTTGGTTCTGAGAAGAGCACTCTTGGCCAACATCAAAGAAACTGAAACAATATTACTTTACAAACTCTAATCATACACATCACCTAGGAATGGAATCCATTCCTGTCATGGTATTAGAAACCCAAAAGACTTGGAGAAATTAAACTGAGAGAATCAGGGTGGGCCACAGGAATCTAATGGGTCCAGTCCAGAGTAGGCTGAATCTACCAAATGTCAATAGCATTGACATTGAACACATAAGTCAGAGGCAAGATTGCCAAAGGAGACACCAGACAGCTGTGAGCCCATAGTCAGGATCACAAAAAGGGATACTGAAGGAAATTTACCATGGATGCTGATATTAGCATTTTGCAATATTATCTTTCAACCTCACTAGACAGAGCCTACCATGAGGAATTAGAAAGTCCAGAACAAAGGAAATGAAAACCCTATTAAAAGGAAAAGGGACTCTGTATGCCCTGGTAAAAGGGGATGGTTCCTGAGACAATTTGTGGTGTCTTTATGAATATCCTGCTCGCCATATAGCTCTTTTGGATTGCAGAAAACCTTGATGGGCACAAAAAGGCTTTGACAAGACCTGAAAGATCAGGCAGATAAATGCTTAAAGGGAATAATTTTTTCTTAATTCAAAACCAGACAATGAGAAAAAAAAAGTCCATGCTGATAAGTTTCTGGGAGAAAAAGGCTGTAATATAACTAAAACTGGCAGCTTAGAAACTCCAGGAGCAGAATTCTCTCTGATTTTTACGAAACAGGATCTGGATAAGGATCTATAAACTTTCCATTTCTCTGGTAATTTGCTTTGCTGCCACTTCCAATGCTTCCACACTTGTGTATTTGCTTCCTGTTTGTTTCAAAGGCCCAACTCCTTCCCCAGTCTGACTTGCACTGTTTTACTCAAAAGCACTTAAGAACTGCTTCTAATGCTCCTCCTGTGTCATCTGCCAGTAATGTGCAGTCATCTGCAAACATCAATATGTATTGCCCCCTTCCTCTCATTTCCTTTTCCAAAAGACCTCTCTCTGTTTTAGCCAGTAGCACCGCTGCCAAAATGAACAAAACCGGTAAGCAATTCCTATCCTGCAACTCTTGGAATTTTTCTTTCTAAGTAATGCTGCCATTTACTATAAAGTTTGGCTACGGTTTCCAACACAGAGCCAACTCTATATCCTGAGATTTAGTTCTTCTTCCATTCCTTCTAGCAGTTATTGGAAGAATCATTAATTTGGAATGACGGCTGAATGCAAGCATTCAGTTCAACAATGTAAATGAAAACTGCGGTCACAGAACGCTGGTGATCGCTGACCTCCTCACAACCACTGAAGTTCAAATTCTGGGTATAATAAATAGCTGAAACTCCACAAGCCTTTAAAAAACTTTATATAAATGATAAAAAAATAAAAAGTTAAGCGCTTTCACCTGACGAAGCCCGTGGGTTCATCAAGAAGCTAGTCTAAACAGCTGATAACTTCCATTTAAATATGTGTATTTTGGCGTAAACACAAATTGCATATACATGTTTAAAGCTATAACCGTATATGCTCGTTATACAATGATTCATTTAATACATCTAAATATTATTTGTGTCATAATCCATATTTGTAAAACTTCATTAATTTAATAAATATAAATTTCATTAGTATGAATTAAATTTAAAAGTACTAAATTATAATTTCATGTTGTTAAAAAAACACTTTTAAAAATGAATTTAATACAGACAACATTTGAACTTCAGTGGTTGTGAGGAGGTCAGCGATCACCAGCGTTCTGTGACCGCAGTTTTCATTAATTTGGAATGACGCAAGCTTTCTTAATATTGAACAACATTGATCCCTCTCATTTTAAAAATTCTCTCTCACACTTATCCATGAAATTCAGTACCTTCTACAAATGATCAGACATTCTGCCCTGGACAAACCTCACCTTACCCTCAAAGTTTGGAAGGATTCTATCTAACTTCTGTGCTAACACTTTCACCGTTACTTTGGTATTAACAATGACTAGGGAATTAGGACACACTGCATCTGGGTATTGCAGCCTATTACTGCTCCTCAGTAGTAATACCACTCTGGTTTCCAACATGCTAATATTTTACTGTCCTTTGCTCATCTGTTCATCGTTCCTGCCATTTGCTCTTTCATGGCACCTACTGCTGGTTTACAGAGGTCTAAGGGGGGGGGCATCAGACTGTGCTACTTTCCCTCCCGTTGTGTTTCCAGTTGATTCACTTGCTTTACATGTATTAAATTTGTCGAGGGCTTCTTTCATTTCTCGACCTCCATTAAAGCCTATACTTAACTCCTCTCACCCTTCCCCACACTGATATGTAGACATTCCTCAAGAAGAAGCCATCTACTTTTGCTTCCATCTTTGTTTGGTCCCCTGCTTTCTAGTACATTTAGGCCGCTTATCTGCAACTTCTTCCTCTTTTCTTACAGCTTCCATTCTAGTGCCTTTCGTAACTTTATTCTTCCATACTTGGAATCTGTTTTGCCTGACCATTTATGTCGGATTTTCCTGTCCTTTCAATTTCATATTTGGTCTCTGCTTTTTTCTGGGATCTACCCTTACTCTTCTGTTTCCTTATGAATGTCTTTCAGTTTCTCACCTATTCTGTCTACTCAGCCTTGATATTTTCTGCAGTAACTCCTACTGGCTACATGCACCTGTTTTGTCCTGGATCACTTAGTTTATTATTATTATTTATTATCTGGTTCTCCCTCTAGGTTTTCTGTCACTTTATCCCTTTCTTCACTTATCCCCATCTCATCTACATTGTTCTTTGTTAACTTAAATTCCTCCCTTTCTGCCAGGCATGACTGGACCATGGACTGGCCACTCTTTACAGTCCTTATAACTACTGCTGTTAATGTCACATCTTACTAACCTTGACTTCTGTGAAACAAGTAATCTAATCAGTTGCACAAGTTTTCCTCGTCTCCAGAAAAGGTGTACTGCCTTGTGATTTTGTTTCATTCCTTCCATGTCTCTACCCAGTCCCCCCTTTTCCATGTCTTCAGCTGGCTCCTTTGGTCTCCAAACACTGTTCTTTTTTTCTTTTCATGTCTATGTAGACAAAGATCACACTAATTTTCCCCCATGATATCCTTTTCAGGGCAGCCTTTAATTCTGTACACTATTTTGCAGCAGTTCTGGGAGGCCCCCTTTCTCCCTGATAGTATTTGTATACATTTCTTAGCTTCTATTTGTTCACCCTCAAGCAGTCCTATCCACCCTTTCTGCTCCAGTAAACCTGATGATCCTGTGTTTTTAATCCTTTATGAATACAAATGACACTCCTCTCCATTCTACTCCTTCCACTCACCCCCACACCTGCTTATGTAGTCAGGCACAACCTTTGCTTCTTTCCTCCCACAGTGAAACTACACCTATTCCCTCTCTAATACACTGCCAAATGATTCTGCTCCATTGAATTAGATTTGACAGAAATCATGCTATGGAACATTTGGAGTCCATGTCCCTGCCATATTTGCTACCCTTTTTTTCCCTATCCTGAATAGACTGCTCACCTCCCTTCCTTAGGTGTTCTCTGCATCCAAATATAATACGGCAGTTTTGATTGCTTGTCTTCTGTTTTCTCTCCCCAATCACATTGCTCCCAGCTCTTACTCCCATACCCTGCCCATTTTGTCTGGTTGTAGCTCCCCTTTTTTTATTCCAGGTCTTAAGTCAACCCTCTTTCCTTACCTTGTGGGGTACCTTCCCGTACCCCTTTTTCATTCTTCTCCATTCACTTTCTTCTTTAACCACTGTTCCTGCAGGTGTTTCCTACCTCATTTTTGTTTTCCTACTCTAGCATTTTCTGTCTTGGTCCTGGTGAGTTAGATATCCTGCACTCTCTCCCCTTTTACCTGGGTCTTCGCTGTGTGCTGTTCTGCCTCACTTATACCCCACCCATCCCTCAAATTTGATGACTTATGTCAAACTACTTTCTTTTTCCTTAGGTGCTCATTATTTTGCATTGCATAATCCACTCTTCCTTCAACTTGATTAAGCCACAGTCTTTTGCTATTCTGCTTTACATATGTTCTTGCACCTCGATAGCTTTCCTTCACATGTTCTTTTAAAGCATCATTCTTCTCTGAGTTAATTTCCCCTGTTTCCATGTTCCACACTTAATTTTCCCCCAGTGGTGCTTTGTGACTATGTACTGTCCTCTTACACAAACTCATGATCTACGTTACTTGCAATCCTCCCTTTCATCATTTCTTTTTGAAGCTGTGTCCATTTTTCTCTTTGTATTCCATTTCAGCCCTTTTCTTTCATTACCACATTTTAATAGTAACCCTTCATTTCTGGTTTTCTTAGTTTTGCATGTGAAAATAACTTCCCTGCAAGGAAAAAGTTGCTCATCTCCCCCACCCCCTATACACCTGCACCCACATATCACCAGTGTGTGCACTACAATGTGGAGATTTGGCTTTTTCCTGGCAAAGCCACTAATGGCTTTAGCTCCAGTGAAGGACAGAGTGACTGGCCAAGGAGAGACTGATCATCACTGAACATGTCCTCGATCGTCCCTCACAGGCAGGGACCTGGTTATGCCCACGCAGATCAAGGAGGGCTACATAATACCCCAAGTGCAGTGTGGGGTGGTCAAGTGATGGAGTGGCATCATACCACAGTGAGGTCCTACTTCCTGAACAGTCGGTGCATTTTATAAGCTACTATGTGATATGAACATGGCTCAATACCACAACCACTTCCTCAGACCTGCCCATACCTTGCCTGATGCTGTCCTACATTACAGCATTCACTAGTTATGAGAAATGGTAAGCCCACCCAACACATCACCCTATCCATTACCTTCTTAATTTATCCTCAGAGGGAAGTCTCATCTTTCTCATCTTCCCCACACCAGGGTCCTACAGGCACCTGCACTGCTAATCAAACCCTGGTTGCCTGGGTTTTACTCAGGGCTTTAGCCTTCTAAGCTAATGGAACTGACTATATTAGCCACTTCTTTTGAGGTGGTTTACTGCTCAGATACCTACACCATGAATGCACTTTCTTGCAATATTCCACCCCTGCCGGTGTGGTCCTCCTTATGCATAGTTCAACCACTAGTATTTCACCCCTTTTCTCTTCAGAATTCCAGCTAACCTACTGCAGTGCTAAAATTGTAATACTTGATCAAGAAGAACACAAACACAGTAAATGCTGGAGATGTGATGGGGAAGAAAAAGGCAACTGGGAACATGTTTTCTGGAAGTGTAACAACTTGGCAGTCTTTAAAAAAAAAAAATTCCCTACAGAGCACTCATCAGAAATATTGGAGAACCAAATGGCTGTAACTACGGGGAAAAAAAACATTTTTTCAAGGTGGGACACAGGATCTGAACTGCCTAGACATAGTAAGGATTATTAAGTTTTATTCAGGTTAAAGTACAGTTTTGTACCTACCATAAATGTAGATGTTAGAGTGCTAATACAGCTGCAGTCATAACAGATGGGTTCTCCTGCCGTCAGGCGGGTCCTCGGTCGGCCAAATTCCAAAGTCTAGGTCCGGTGTCGGTTATCGTCGCTTCTTCCCTGACGTCAGTGCGCCAAGGGTATAAAAGAACCAGCCAACGCCATTTTCTTCAGTTTTTCTTGCCCCAGATGTCAGGTGCCCCCAGAAGGAAGGCAATACATAAATTTGTGTAATAAAGCAATGCAATATAATCAAAATACAGTAGTTGCAAGCAAATACACCATAAAAGAATACCCCAATCAGGTTGTATGAGGAGGTGTTAGCCAACAGGCCTGTCCCAAGAGGGAAGGAGGAGGGAACCTGGACTGCAGCTGTATTAGCACTCGAACATCTACATTTATGGTAGGTACAAAACTGTACTATGTTCATCGTGCATACAGCTGCAGTCATAACAGATGGGTAGAATCCCAAAGCTAAGAAAGGGGTGGTAGGCACTAGGTGGAACTAGGAGGAGCCAGAATGCCCTGCAAGACTGCAGTGGTAAAGCCTGCTCTAGTTTTGGAGTATAATGGTAGGTGGTAGTGCTTGGAGAAGGTATGCACAGAACTCCAAGTAGCTGCTTCCAAAATATCTTTGGTAGGAACTCCTCTGAGGAAAGCTGCAGAGGTAGCTGTGGCCCTTGTGGAGTGAGATCCGATGCCTGCAGGTACAGTTTTACCATGAAAAGAGTACCAAAAGCGTATGCAGTGGGCTATCCATTTTGAGATTGTCTGTTTGGAAAGTGGCTTCCCTTGAGCTCCTATAGCATAGGACACAAAGAGCTGTTCTGATTTTCTGAAAGGCTTTGTTCTGTCCAAATAATAACGCAGCTGTCTGTGGATGTCCAAGGAATGTAGTAGTCTCTCCCCTTTGTTTTGAGGATTAGGGTAAAAGGTAGGCAAGTGTACAGTCTGATTCAAAGCTACCCTGGATACCACCTTTCGCATAAAGGACAGGTTGGTTCGTAAGGAAACTCTGTCCTGATGGAAGATGATAAAAGGCTGCTCAGTCATGAGGGCTTGTAGTTCCGATACCCTACGAGCTGAGGTGATAGCCAGAAGGGAAGCTGTTTTCCAGGACAAATATTGCAAATCTGTTGAGGCAGCTGGCTCAAAAGGAGGCAAGGTCAGCTTTTCTAGAATGAAATTGAGATCCCAAGCAGGTATTGGTGGTTTCCTTGGGGGTTTTATATTCTTAGCCCCTCTGAGGAACTGTCTTAAGAGGGGGTGAGAGAATAAAGGTGGATCAGTGTTGTATTCTGCAGAAATGGCTGAGGCATGGATTTTGATGGAGGAGAATGAAAGTCCACTGCTTAGCAGCTCAGCTAGATACTGTAATATTTGAGGTAAATTCAGTTTTCCAGGATTCTGGCCCTTTTTCTCATTCCAGGCACAAAACCGTTTCCATTTTGCGGAGTAAGCTTTTCTAGTAGACTGCCTTCTGGCCTCCAAAATGACATCCTGCACCTCCTTGGAGAGTAGGGTCTGTTGTGATGTTAAGGAATCTTCCATGCGGCCAGATTGAGTGATTTCAGCTGACTGTGAAGAGTTTTGAAGCTGTGCTGAGTCAGAAGAAGAGGCATTAGAGGTAGGGTCCATGGAGGGGAATGCGTCAGGCTCCTCAGGAGTGGGTACCAGTGCTGTCTTGGCCAGTCTGGAGCAATGAGAATCATCTGTGCTCTATCTGCTCTGGTTTTTAATAGAACTTTGGGCAGCAGAGGAAGAGGTGGAAAGGCATAAACTGTCATTGTTGTCCAACTGAAAGAGAGCGTCCACTCTCCAGGCCTGTGGATGAAAAGTCCTTGAGCAGAATTTTTTCAATTGGTGATTTTTGTGAGAGGCAAAGAGATCTCTATCTGGCCTTCCCCATGCTTGAATTATCTCTGTAAAAACTTGAGGATGCAACCTCCATTCGTGTGGATCTGTCATATTTCTGCTTAAGTTGTCTGCCAGTGTGTTTTCCTTGTCTGGCAAGTACTGTGCTTGAAGTTCGATTTGAAATTCCAGGGCCATGTTCCAAAGTGACATGGCCAGCCTGGTATGAATGGGTTCCTCCCTGTTTGTTTATGTACCACATTACTGTGGTGTTGTCTGTCCTTATCAATAGTCGACCTGGATGCAGAAGGTCTTTGAAAGCTATAATAGCATTTATTACTGCTAGCATTTCCTTTTGATTGATGTGAAGGTGCTTTTCTTTTTGGGACCATTTGCCCTGAATGCACCGATCTGTCATGTGCGCCCCCCAGGAGTAGTCCGAGGCGTCTGTTGTGATGACTTGATTTGCTTGAGGCTTGCAGAATGGGAGACCTGTGTTTGTTTGGCATGCTTGAGCCCACCACAGAAATTCCTTTTGAAGACATGGAATTAGTGGTATTATTGTTTCCAAACTGTGGTTGTGTTGAGACCATAGGTTTTTCAGGTACCATTGAAGTTTCCTCATATGCAGCTTTGCACGTGGGATTAGTAGAATGCAAGATGCCATGAATCCCAGAGCCTGCAGGATTTTCCTTGCAGTCAGCCTGGTGAAATTTGCTAGTTTTCTGAAGTATTGAGTTAGCTGCCCCTGCTTCTCTGGCGTGAGGTAGGCCATCTGGGTGTTTGTGTCCAAGTTGGCACCCAGGAAAATTATTTTCTGAGAGGGTATTAGCCTTGATTTATTTTTGTTGACTGTGTATCCCAGAGAATTCAACAACATTATTACAAAAGCCAGATGTTTCAGAAGTATGTGCTTGCTGTCCGCTTGGATCAGGCAGTCGTCCAAATATGGGTATATTTGTATCCCTTGAAGTCTGCAGTAGGCAATTACTGATGCCAGGCATTTCGTGAATACTCTGGGCACAGTAGATAAGCCAAAGGGCAACGCAGAGAATTGATAATGGGTTGAACCTGCAAGAAATCTGAGGTATCTTCTGCAATTTTGTCTGATTGGGACATGCAGGTATGCCTCCTTGAGGTCCAATGTTACCAGCCAAGACTCCTTGCCCAGCATGGGAAGAAGCTGCTGTAATGTGAGCATCTTGAATTTTGGTAAGAGTAAAAATGCGTTTAGGATGGATAGGTCCAAAATAGGTCTCCAATCTTTTCCCTTCCTTGGTACCAGGAATAGTCTGGAATAAAAACCTTGACCTTGTTCGTGAGTAGGTACCTCTTGAATAGCTTTCATGTCCATGAGATCTGAAATTTGTCTTTGTGCCTCTGCCCTTTGATTGTGTGGCAGGTTTGGCATGCCTCTCATTTTTGGAAGGGTGTGAAAATGGAATCTGTAGCCTCTGTTTAGAATGTCCATGATCCATTTGTCTTTTGTGACAATATGCCAATTTTTTTAAAATAATGCCAGTTTTCCGCCTAAGGGTGCTGCCATTTGAGCCTTGCTTGGCATGCAAAGGGGAAAGTCATTGGGCTTGCTTTCTGAATGGCTGCGAACTATTCTCACCACCTCTTTGTGTAGGAGCTTGCCATTGTCTGCCCCTAAACGATCCTTGAGATTGCCCTCTGCCCCTCGGGCGCCTGTATCTACCTCTTTGTGGTCTGTCCGTGGCTGGAAAGGACTAATTTTTTGAAGGCCAATTTCTACTGAAGCGTGGAGGTTGTACCTGTAGAAAATCTTTCATTGTTTGCATTGATTTAGCCTTTTCCTCCATTTTCTTTAATACCTCCTCAGCTTTAACACCAAATAATACATCCTTTTGAAGAGGGGCATCTAGTAATTTAGCTTTGACATGATCTGGTAAGGTTTGCTCCTTGAGCCAGGCATGTCTACGTATGACTGATCCTGTAACAGCAGCTCTACATGAGGCCTCTAGAGCATCAAAACCACATTGCAAGGTATGTTTACCCACTTGTTCTGCACTATGCATCAAATCCTGCAACTCCTTCAAGTCTGGTTGTTCAGGTTGTGACATTTTGCTTCTCAACTGTGATAACAGAAACTGTTGGTACTTTAGCATATGGAACTGGAAGTTTAATGCCCTCATGGTTAAGGTGGCCGAGGTGTATACCTTTTTTCCCCACCTTTCTAAGGATCTGGAATCTCTCTCGGAAGGTAATGGGTTTTTAGCAGTGGAGGCCTTAATTCCCTTGGGGCCCTGTGAGATAGTTTCTGGGTCAGCCGCATGGCTTTTGTATAAAAATTGGTGTGAGTCAGGAACCCGGTAGTATCGGTCAGGCTTGACTGGGGCTGGAGGTAAAGAATCCGGGTTAAGGCAGGCCTCCGAGTACACATCATCTAGTATGTCTAAGACAGGAGGTATAGCCAGAGGCCTATGCTGAGGTAGCAAGAGAAAATCCCTAAGCCTTTTCTTGGAATCTGAGTACTGTTGGCCTTCCCAGTCGAAGTGTTCCCTTAAGGTATGCAAGGTTTCCCCAAATGAGTAATCCTCTGGGGGGGAGACAGAGGGAATGGACTCCTCAGCATCAGAATCTTCAAAAGGGGAGTAAGAATGTTCCTGTTCATCAGAGTGTTCTGAAATAATGGAGGCCTGGTCAGAGGAGGGGGATTCTTCCTCCACTCTGGGCCTTTTGTCCGGGGGGGGTTGAGAACCCCTGATAAGAGTAATCAAATCCTCAGCCATTTTAAGCATCTGTTTTTTAGGCATGGGGCCTGGAGAAGGGCCCTGTGGAGCTTGTCTCTTAGAATGCATGGCTGCTTTAGACTTAGTGAAAGCCTTGATAGAAAAAGAAGAGGAAGGTCTGAAGACACCTTGAGAGGAGGCAGACCTATCTACATTTTGAGATTCACCACCAAGAGTGGCTTCGGTATCTGTAGTCGGGGTGTGGGCCGAGGAGCCTGCGACCTCAGGCACAGAAGACACCACCAATGAAGTGTCGTCGGTAGGCAGGGGCTGCGTAGGCGCCTCGCTGAGAACCGGACCACCTGTAGTCGGCTTTGGCGTGGTGTCGGTAGAGGCCACGGACCTCGTGTGTCGGTCCTTATCTTTGCGTTTTTTAGACAAAACTGGAGTTGGAGTATCCGACGACATAATATAGTTAAATTTTTTGCCAAAATAGTGCTGGGCAAACTCCGCCCGACGCTTAATGGTGCATTTGTTGAATGTAGCACAAAAACGACAGACCGAGACATCGTGGTCTGGGCCTAAGCAAGGAATGCAGAGGGAATGAAAATCCTTATGCGGTATTTGCTTCCCACAAGAAATACAATTATTAACTTTGTCTGACATCGGTCTGAGGCAAGAAAAGTTTCAACGGGTACTTAGCTTTCAAGAAGACTGTGGTTGCAAAATTTTCGTAATTTCAGGAGCTGGCCGACCGGCACTTGCGAACTGCTTCTGCTTCGGGCACCGCGCGGCAAGAAAGACTGAAGAAAATGGCGTCGGCTGGTTCTTTTATACCCCTGGCGCACTGACGTCAGGGAAGAAGCGACGACAACCGACGCCGGACCTAGACTTTGGAATTCGGCCGACCGAGGACCCGCCTGACGGCAGGAGAACCCATCTGTTATGACTGCAGCTGTATGCACGATGAACATCTGCCAAAAACTAGCTCCTAGAAAGTGGAAATCAAATCTAAACTAACTGTATTTTAAAGTATTGAATACTGTAAAACAGAAAAAAAAATTACTGGGTGAGGGATGTTTAAAAGGGGACAGAGCAAGTCACATACAAATATGGAATTTGTGAGAACATATGCAGAATAACCAAGAGGACTGAGGTTTAAGGAAAGACAGGAATTGAATAATTTATATAATGTTGGACTGAATGACCGTTAGAAAGAAAGAACACATACAATGTATATGTATGTAAATGGAAAAATGTTAATATGATTTATTTGCTATTAATTTATGCATTTCTGTGTCAAGTGAAAATTTAATAAAGGTGCTAAAAGAAAGTGGAAACATAGTTGGCATGCAAGTCAGTTCACACTTGGTTGTTCATTATATGCATTTCTGCTTAATGGAATCTGCACTCGTTCCCTCTTTGCCTTTTACAATGTACTGAATTTTAATATCCTAATACTTCTTCTGTAAACTTGCAGCTCTGAAGGGTGACTTCCTTCCATCTAACACACCCTGGTATCTCCCCTCTATACATTGCTTTTTCTCATCATACACCTTATTGTCTCTGCTGCCAATGCTCATCTTTTATCTGCTTCCTTCGCCAATATCTGCCACTTATTCGTCCCCGTTTTGGAGAAAAACTGATGAATGCAATCACAGTACAAATTCAGCTATGGAAGTTGTATGCTTATCCCTTGGAGTGGTTCATCTTCTGCTGATCACACCAACCCCCGCCCCACGCACACATTTTAAGTAACTTTATTATGCATCTATACAGTCATTTCCAGTATTTCTACTGCTTGTAATTCACACTCCCATACTTATCTGTTGAACCCATTCTACAGTACACTCCTTAAGCATTAATATGCAATATCTTATTCAGCCTTGTTAGGACATGCTAACTACATTTTTTTTTTAATCTTGCAGTGATGTTATGCTTTGGCTGTGGATAAGCCCTCTGCTCCAGTCCTGCATGAATACTGATGTCTTACTCTTCAGCTTTTAGTTGTTCCCACAGAACTGTTTTCAGCAGCTGTCTGTTCATCTTCCTCAACTGGCCATCCTGGCCAGCTATTTCCTTGCCTCCCATGGCCACAGTTTGTCTGCTGTGACTCTGGATCTGGTTCTGCTCAGTCTCCTTTCCACCAACCCCCCCCCTTTTTTTTTTCTTTTGACAAGCTGGTTCCTTGCAACTTCCTATACTCCAGTAGCTCCTCTCACTTTGTTCTGCCAATTTTGCATGGAAGTTCTCCTGTGCTTTTTCTTGGGTACCTTGTGGACCTCTGCATGGGTTTTACCCTCATATTCCTCCTGTTCTGGTCTCAAAGGAGTGTGCTTACTCAGGTCTTCCTTCGGTGAACACCGCTTTTGGGGACAATCAAAATCAGTCGTCCTCTACTGCTCCTTGTGACAGATCTGTCTTTAGGGGTGTATGCTCAATCAACATTTCTTGCAGGCAGTTTTTTTGCATGCAAAATCTTTGTGCTTGCCATTTTCCATCATCTACCCATCTGAAGACTCATGCTTCTCCTGGTCTGTTCAAATCTTAATGTTTCCTGTCAACCTCTGCTGGAAAAATTAATTTTCTTGGGATGCCTCTTTCTGCATTCTGCTCTTGGGACATCAAACTCTTTCCTTTATTCTAACAGACACAGAGAATAATCAAGGAACACTTCTAATATGCTGTCCTTCCAGGCCAAGTATTTAACCCTTCCTTACAGCAGCAACGCCCATTCTTTTACTGCAAATGAATGCAGGTAGCACGGCACGTGGCATGTGGCCACTCCACAGGCAAGTTTAGCTAAACATTTACTCTCCCCTCCCCTTCAATATTCCCAGAGCACATACCAGTATCTGCCCTCTTTCAAAACTCCCACAACCAAGCCTTTAAGGCTCCATCCAAGGCCAAGAACAATACTTATACTGCCCAACCTGAAATAGGAGAGGTCAAACCCCCTATAAAGACTATTCAATGTCAGCCTCTAAAAACGCTTTACACCA
>NC_056728.1:1838706751-1838741751 GCF_019279795.1 Protopterus annectens
CAAACCACAAAGCATCATAGAAAATGAAGTTTACATCACAAGGGATCTTCCATTACCAAGAGTTCAAAAAACAGATGCGAAAACAAGCTAAAGTAGTCCATGAAAAGAAGACAAGAGTAGCACTGATCATTGAAATTGCTACACCCAGTGACTACAGTATCTTATGTACAGACACAAAGTCAAAGTACCAGAATTTGTAAGCAGAAACGAGGGAATATGGAAAAAGGATACACAGACAGTTCCCATAGTAGCAGTAGAAGCAACGGGTCTTATAAAAAAGAATTTACAGTTGTACTTGGATATGTTACTGATGCATGTAACTCCACATGAATTGCAGGAGCCATTACTGGGCACATTGCGGGTGCTTCAAAGAGCAATTTTTTGCCAACATTAAAGACTGAAACAATGCTAATTTTATGAACTTTAATCATTCTTAGGAGTGGGGTCAATTCCTGTCATGGTATTAAAAACCCAAAAGACTAGGAGAAAAATAAAAATAAATAGGATTACAAATGGGTCTCCAATCATAACCAGGTTATGTGCACGAGACAGATGCCAATAAATCTGCAAACGAGAAACTCAAGTGGTGAATCTTAACATCCATGTTGAGAACACACAACCTGGGTTAGACTGGAGAGCCCCAATATAAATTATTTTTATTGCATGCAGCTTTACCTGCTTCCATATAATACAAAACTGGGGGAGAAAAAGTGCAGAAGTGCTAAATGCTTCAAAACTTTGAAAACTGTAACACAACTGATAGATGATACACAAACTAATTGCTTTAGAGCTTTGAAAACTACGCCACCCACAACTAACAGATGCTGCACAAAGACTAGCGGGCAACTGTTAAAACACTTGCCTCATTCAGCCTTTTTTTTAATCTGAATGAATGATAATGTATTTAAATAGCTTCTTGATGATCCGCTCTGGTTGCCATCGATCGCTGTTAATGCTCTCCAGTGAAACTAGAGCAGCACAGTACAACGGAATTCTTAACAAAAGCTTGTTAAGCACGTTTCTGACATTAGAAAGGTGCTTAAAAACTGCTTTTTCCACAGTTTTGAAGCCTAATCCTGGCTCTCAATGCAGTACAACATAATACTGCAGTTTATACTACAATGTCTTGCTGGATCAGCCTTTTGCCTTCTCTAAGCTGAAGCTGGACTACTTTGCATCACTCAAATGTCAGGGTTAGCTGGAAGTCTATGAAAATAATGATGACCAGAGGAGCGACACAAGAATGGGATGACAATGAGTGTTTATGAGTAACTCGTGATACTACAGATCTGTGCGAGATTGAATTAAAACATATGTGCAGCATGACAACTGAAAACCCGTATTCAGCAGTAAATGCTCTAAAGGTCTACAGCACAGCAACAAAAAAATCAGTATGGAGAAGTGAAGAATTACACAAAAGGTCAGCACATGGACAGACATGTATGACATCACCACTACTTCCTTCCCACCCCCACTCTGGTCTCCAGAGCCTGTCCTCATACAGCTAGATGCTTTAAAAAAGAAAGAAGCTCAACATTTTAAAAAAATGCAGCACCAGACCGCATTCCAATCACTTCACAAACACACAATGCACAACTTACAGTTTAATCTGGAGGCTGACATCCTGTTTCCTTTGGGGTCAGGGGGGCCTAATAATTATCTAAACTGGTGCTAGAGACATGTCAAATAACTGCTACTTCCCTGCATCATATATCAGGAGGAGTATGAATGCAGAGTCAGTCACAGATTTCAGGCTGGAGAGGTTGGGGCCCCAAAGCAAAGCGTTTGCCAGTGTCTCCTGCTACAACTTTAAGCACAACATCAAATTGTTGTTTCATCAGTCAGCGATCCTTCTGATTGGGTCACAGTACTAAAAAATAGTGGATCGTAGAGGAATAAAACTAGACCCAGAAAACCATGTTATTTCTTCCCACAGAACGACATTTGGCTTTATGAACGTAAACATGCAATGTCCAACCCTGTGGTTCTCCTTGTTCAATTTTGTTTGCCGATATCTTAAGCACACAGATAACTCTATTACTCCAGGTGGGAACAATTACCTTTTGTCATCTACACTGGCTAGTTTTTCAAATGAAACATTTTTACAACGTTGTAAACTCATCATTTAAAAATTCACTTGATTCATCACCCTCCCATTTGATTACAAAAAAAGTAATTCATCTGGTCTGATGAGTAATATACAGATTTTAGGACAGCGGAACCTAATACAGCTGTAGAAATTTACACAAGTTTCCTCTTACCAGACTACTTTGTTTATACATTTAGACTACAGTAAACCTGGTGCTTCAGCTTCAAAATGTTAGAGAAAAAGTGAGGGCCTTTAGGAGTCCTTCAGTTGACACTGTAGCCAGCTGCTGAGCTAGCAGACAATGACAGGGATAAACTGACCTTTGGCCAAAGTAAATGCGAGGAGCAGTGTAGTTACCATGCACAACAAAAACCAGAATGCTGGTCACCATTACTACAAGAACACATTTTGGTACTGGTGTACTGCTAACATACATCTTAACATTCGAGCAAAAAATCTTCCAGCATATGTGGGTTATTTGTTATTGCATCCCAGCATTTATTACACCAAATCAAAAAGTTAAAGAAATGCAGCACAAAATTAAATAATAATGAAAAAAGAGTTACAAAAACAAGTAACTGCTATAAAATAATGAAAATCCTTCAATTTTAAACGACTTTTTCAACTGAGTAGCACTATAATGATAAATAACTTTTCAGGCAATCATAATTTAACAAGCCACTTAAACTTACTCAACAGAAATGAAGGAATACAAGTTTTAAGGGAAAAAATCCTTGTATCATTATATGTTTATTCACTTCTGAAGCACATTCCTAACGGTTTAGCAATAAATGTGAAAAAGAAATCCAGTAACAGTGAGCTCAACTTGCTGAAGACAGCATGTTTACCATTAACCCTACAAGAGTGGAATCTATCAGAAATATATAACAAAGCTTTATTAGTACAGCTCCGTTAAAAAATCACCTCTGACATTGTGCAAATGTAATTTCTGTTTAATAGGCTGAAGAGGGTGGAGTGCATTTCACAATGCAGCAGGAGCAAGCAGTAAAAGTAAATGCCAGTAAAAGCAAGATATTTTCTTCACTGCTAAAAACTATTTTTGATAAATCAATGACAGTTTAAAGCATCCACTGCAGTGTTTTAATATTTCTTCAGGAACGCAAACCCACAAGCATGATTACTAAAACCAGTAAACATCTGGCAGAATTAAAACCTTGAAAAGTACACTTAATATGCTCTCTTCTTTTGCCATCATTCAAAACACAAGGCAAGCAATTACAAAGTCAATTTTTCAAGCCTGCAATTGCTGAGCTACCCCTGAAAAAGCCATTCTGACTATTCACTTACCTTCAGAAAAACAGCTTTAAAAACACATCTGTTATTTTTATTTATTTATTTTTTCCACTGAACAGGTCACTTTTTCAGAAATCTCTGACACTTTTGTCTTTTGCCATGAATTTAAGACCTGTTTGACTCAGAAGGCAAATATCAGTACAGTAGCATAACCATGCCCACACGACTTTCTGGTCTATCTTCAGGAACCTGTGTGACTGGCTTCCACTCATCACATGTAGGATTCCCCTGCCATGGCCTCATAGCGTCCCACTTCTGTAAATTCTTTGATTCAACTGATAAAACACTAAAGGGACCAAGAAGTAAAGCTACCATAGCCTGATGTCAACAAATTGCTGCAGAAAAACAGTCAACAGCACAAACGGGAAAGGGACTTTGAAATAAAGCTACTGTAGCCTACAATCAACTAAATGCAGCAGACAGAAATAAAAAAAATGTGTCTAAATGAAAAGCAGTACCAAAAATGATGAACCAGTTCACCTTGGGGGACTTTATTTTTCCCTGACCCTTTTCCCCACTGATTACCAAAAAGTACAGTTTTGTACCTACCATAAATGTAGATGTTCGAGTGCGCATACAGCTGCAGTCATCACACTTGGGTTATACTGCCGCCAGGCGGTCCTCGGTCGGCCGAATTCCAAAGTCTAGGTCTGGCCAGTTGTTGTCGCTTCTTCCTGACGTCAGTGCAGGGGTATAAAAGAGGCAGCCGACGCCATTTTCTTCAGTTTTTCTTGCCCCAGATGTCAGGTGCCCCCAGAAAGGAAGGCAAAACATGAGGTTATGCAAACATACATAAGTAGATAAAACAAAACAGTAGTTGCAAGCAAATACACCACAAAGGAATACCCCAAATAGGTTGTATGATAAAGGTGTTTGCATAAGCCCTCTCCTAAGAGGGAATGGAGGGAGGGCAACCTGGACTGCAGCTGTATGCGCACTCGAACATCTACATTTATGGTAGGTACAAAACTGTACTATGTTCATCGTGCATACAGCTGCAGTCATCACACTTGGGTAGAATCCCATAGCTAAGTAAGGGTGGCTGGTACTAAGCGGAATTAGGAGGGGTTAGAATACCCTGCAGGACTGCTGCGGCAAAGCCCGCTCTAGATTTTGAGTATAGTGGAAGGTGGTAGTGCTTGAAGAAAGTGTGCACTGAACTCCAAGTTGCTGATTCCAAAATGTCTTTGGTAGGGACCCCCCTGAGGAAAGCTGCTGAGGTAGCTGTAGCCCTGGTGGAGTGGGATCTGATGTATACAGGCACTGATTTTCTATGAAATGAATAACAAAAAAGTGTATGCAGTGAGCTATCCATTTTGAAATAGTCTGTTTGGAAATGGCCTTTCCTTGAGCACCTGTAGCATAGGACACAAAGAGTTGCTCAGATTTTCTGAATGACTTTGTCCTGTCCAAGTAATAGGTTGCCTGTGAATGTCCAAGGAATGTAGTAGCCTCTCCTTTGTTCTGTGGATTTGGATAAAAGGTAGGTAAATGAATAGTCTGATTCAAAGCCACACTGGATACTACCTTTGGCATGAAGGTAGGGTTGGTTCGTAAGGAAACCCTGTCCTGATGGAAAATGATGAATGGTTGCACAGCCATGAGGGCCTGTAGCTCCGAAACCCTACATGCTGAGGCAATAGCCAGAAGGAAGGCTGTTTTCCATGACAAGTATTGTAGCTCTGCTGTAGCAGCCGGCTCAAAAGGAGGCAGTGTCAGCTTCTGCAATATGAAGAAGAGGTCCCAAGCTGGAGCTGGTGGTTTCCGTGGGGGTTGTATATTTTTTGCCCCTCTGAGGAACTGCCTTAAAAGAGGATGTGAGAATAAAGGAGGATCCGTATTGTACTATGCTGAAATGGCTGAAGAGTGGATCTTGATGGAAGAGAAGGAAAGGCCACTGTTTAACATCTCAGCTAGGTACTGTAAAATCTGAGGTATATTTATTACCCATGGATTCTGACCCTTAGCTTGATTCCAGGCACAAAATCGTTTCCATTTGGCGGAGTAGGTTTTTCTAGTAGAGGGTCTCCTGGCCTCCAAGATGACATCCTGTACCTCCTTGGAGAGGAGAGTCTGTTGGCAAATTAAGGTATTCTCCATGCAGCTAGATTTAGAGTTCTGAGCTGGCTGTGAAGGGTCTTGTAATTGTGCTGGGACAAAAGAGGAACTTGTGGAAGGATCCATGGTGGTGAGTGTGACAGGCTCTTTAGGAGAGGATACCAGTGCTGTCATGGCCAGTCTGGAGCAATGAGAATCATTTGTGGCCTCTCTGCTCTGGTTTGTAATAGGACTTTGGCCAGTAGAGGTAGAGGCGGAAGGCATAGACTGTCAATGTTGTCCAATTGAAAGAGAGTGTGTCCACTTTCCAGGCCTGTGGATGATAGGTCCTTGAGCAGAATTTTTCCAACTGGTAATTTCTGTGGGTAGCAAATAGATCTAGGTCTGGCTGTCCCCATGCCCGAGTTATCTTTGAGAAGACTTGAGGATGCAACTTCCATTCGTGTGGGTCTGTCATATTTCTGCTTAAGTTGTCTGCCAGCGTGTTTTCCTTCCCTGGCAGGAATTGTGCCTGTAGTTGAATTTGTAATTCCAGTGCTGTGTTCCACAGGGTCATGGCTTGTCTGCACAGGGGGTATGAATGCGTTCCCCCTGTTTATGTACCACATGGCTGTGGTGTTGTCTGTCCTTATTAATAGCTGGCCTGGATGCAGTAGGTCTTGAAGGTCATAAGAGCATTTTGCACAGCTAGCATCTCCTTTGGTTGATGTGTAGGTGCATCTCTTTTTGGGACCATTTTCCCTGAATACACTGACCTGCCATGTGTGCTCCCCAGGCGTAGTCTGAGGCATCTGTTGTGATGATATGAGTTGCTTGTGGTAAGCAGAAAGGAAGACCCGGGTTTCTTTGGCATGCTTGAGCCCACCACAAAATTCTTTTGAAAGCATGGAATGAGTGGTATAATTGTTTCCAAGCTGTGGCTGTGTTGAGACCATAAGTTTTTTAGGTACCATTGTAGTTTCCTCATATGCAGCTTTGCAAATGGTATTAGTAGGATACAAGATGCCATGAACCCCAGAGCCTGCAGGATTTTCCTTGCAGTTAGCCTGGTTAAATTTGCCATTCTGTTGAAGTATTGAGACAGTTGCCCTTGTTTGTCTGGCGTGAGGTAGGCCATCTGGGTCGTTGTGTTTAAGCTGGCACCCAGGAAAATTATCTGTTGAGAAGGTATTAGTTTTGATTTCTTTTTGTTCACTGTGTACTCCAGGCAGTTTAACAGTTTTATTACAAACGCCAGATGTTGCAATAGAATGGCCTTGCTGTCTGCTTGGATCAGGCAGTCCAGATATGGGTAGATTTGGATTCCTCGTTGTCTGCAGAAGGCAATTACTGATGCCAGGCATTTCGTAAGCACTCTGGGCGCAGTAGATAAGCCAAAGGGCAATGCAGAGAATTGGTAATGGGTTGAACCTGCAAGAAATCTGAGGTATCTTCTGCAATCTTGTCTGATAGGGACATGCAGGTATGCCTCCTTGAGGTCCAACGTTACCAGCCAAGACTCCTTGCTCAGCATGGGAAGAAACTGCTGTAATGTGAGCATCTTGAATTTTGGTACCCCTAGATATGTGTTTAGAATAGATAGGTCTAAGATGGGTCTCCAATCTTTGTCCTTCCTTGGTACCAGAAATAGCCTTGAATAAAAACCTTGACCTTGTTCTTTTGCAGGTACCTCTTGAATTGCTGTCATATCCATGAGGGTAATTTGTCTTTATGCCTCTGCCCATTGATTTTGTGGCAGGTTTGGCATGCCTCTCATTTTGGAAGGGTATGAAAGTGGAACCTGTAGCCTCTGTCTATAATATCCAGAATCCATTTGTCCTTTGTAACAATGTGCCAGTTTTTGAAAATAAGGCCAGTTTTCCTAAAGGTGCTGCCATTGTAGCTTTGCTTGGCAGGCATAGGGGAAAGTCATTGCGTCTGTTTTCTAAATGACTGTGGTCTATCTTCTCCACCTCTTGGGGCTGGTGTTTGCCACTGTCTAGCTCTGTAAGATCCTTGAGGTTGTCCTCTACCCTTGGGTGTCTGTATCTGCCCCTTGGGGGTCTGTCCGTGGCTGGAAAGGACCAATTTTTGAAGGCCAGTTTCTGCTGAAGGTGGAGGCTGCACCTGCAAGAAATCTAACTGTTTGCATAGATTTCGCTTTTTCCTCCATTTTCTTTAGTACCTCCTCAGCTTTAACAACGAACAATACATCTTTTTGTAGTGGTGAAACTAATAACTTTGCTTTGACATGATCTGGTAAAGTTTGCTCTTTGAGCCAAGCATGTCTACGATGACAGACCGCGTGACAGCAGCTCTACATGAGGCCTCTAAAGCATCAAAACCACACTGCAAGGTACGTTTCCCCACTTGTTCTGCTCCATGCAACAAATCCTGCAACTCTTTCAAATCTGGTTGTTCTGTTTGCGTCATTTTGCTTTTCAGCTGAGATAGCAAGAACTGTTGGTATTTTAACATATGAAATTGACAGTTTAATGCCCTCATGGTTAAAGTGGCTGATGTATACACCTTTTTCCCCCCACCTTTCTAATGCTCTGGAATATCTCTCTCTGAAGGTAAAGGGATTTTAGCAGTAGAGGCCTTAATCCCCTTGGGACCCTGTGAAATTGTTTCTGGATCAGCAGTATGGCTTTTATAAAGGAACTGGTGAGAATCAGGAACCCGGTAATATCCGTCTGGTTTAACAGGGGCTGAAGGTAATGAGTCTGGATTAAGACTGGCTTCTGCGTACACATCTAGCCTGCTGTAATTGTTTTTTCTCATCCTATGTTAATCCTACCTCTTATGCGTGTAAATGTACAATATGTCTGTGTCATTATATTGGGAGCTTTTCTCCCGGCCTCTACTGAAAATATGTATCCAGCTAGACTAGCCCGGTCAACAAATGTAAAATAAAATAATAAACATCATCCAAAATATCTAAGACAGGAGGAATAGCCAGGGGCCTATGCTGGGAAGTAGTGAAATTCCGAGCCTTTTCTTGGAATCTGAGTAATCTTGGCCTTCCCAGTGGAAGTGCTCTCTCAATGTATGCAGGGCTTCCCCAAAAAGAGTAGTCCTCGTGGGGCATAATACACTCCTCAGCATCAGAGTCTTTAAATGGGGAATAGGCGTAATCCTGGTCCTCAGAATGGTCTGAGGTAACAGAAGCCTGGTCTGAGGAAGGGTAGTCTTCCTCCAACCTGGGCCTTTTTTGTCTGAGGGGGGTTGAGAACCCCTGATGAGAGTAATAAAATCCTCAGCCATTTTAAGCATCTGTTTTCTTAGGCATGGGACCTTGAGAGGGGTCTGAGGACCCTGTTTTTTAAATTTTCATTGCAGCTTTAGATTTAGTGAACAATTTAATAGAGGAGGTGGTAGGCCTGAAAACGCCTTCAGAAATGGCAGGCCTCGCTAAATTTTCGGTTTCCGGGCCCCAAAAAACAGCATTTGTTTACCATTAACCCTACAAGAGTGGAATCTATCAGAAATATATAACAAAGCTTTATTAGTACAGCTCCATTAAAAAATCACCTCTGACATTATTTCTGTTTAATAGGCTGAAGAGGGTGGAGTGCAATTCACAATGCAGCAGTAGCAAGCAGTAAAAGTAAATGCCAGTAAAAGCAAGATATTTTCTTCACTGCTAAAAACTATTTTTGATAAATCAATGACAGTTTAAAGCATCCACTGCAGTGTTTTAATATTTCTTCAGGAACGCAAACCCACAAGCATGATTACTAAAACCAGTAAACATCTGGCAGAATTAACACCTTGAAAAGTACACTTAATATGCTTTCTTCTTTTGCCATCATTCAAAACACAGGGCAAGCAATTACAAAGTCAATTTTTCAAGCCTGCAATTGCTGAGGTACCCCTGAAAAAGCCATTCTGACTGGGAAGGAACACTGGTAGCATATGAAATTCACTTACCTTCAGAAAAACAGCTTTAAAAACACATCTGTTATTTTTATGTATTTTTTCCATTGAACAGGTCACTTTTTCAGAAATCTCTGTGACTTTTGTCTTTTGCCATGAATTTAAGACCTGTTTGACTCAGAAGGCAAATATCAGTACAGTAGCATAACCACGCCCACACGACTTTCTGGTCTATCTTCATGACCCCTGTGTGACTGGCTTCCACTCATCACATGTAGGATTCCCCTGCCATGGCCTCATAGCGTCCCACTTCTGTAAATTCTTTGATTCAACTGATGATAAAACACTAAAGGGACCAAGAAGTAAAGCTACCATAGTCTGATGTCAACAAATTGCTGCAGAAAAACAGTCAACAGCATAAAAGGGAAAGGGACTTTGAAATACAGCTACTGTAGCCTACAATCAACTAAATGCAGCAGACAGAAATAAAAAAAATGTGTCTAAATGAAAAGCAGTACCAAAAGTGATGAACCAGTTCACCTTGGGGGGGGGGGGGGGGGACTTTATTTTTTTTCCCTGACCCTTTTCCCCACTGATTACCAAAAAGTACAGTTTTGTACCTACCATAAATGTAGATGTTCGAGTGCGCATACAGCTGCAGTCATCACACTTGGGTTATACTGCCGTCAGGCGGGTCCTCGGTCGGCCGAATTCCAAAGTCTAGGTCTGGCGTCAGTTGTTGTCGCTTCTTCCCTGACGTCAGTGCGGCAGGGGTATAAAAGAGGCAGCCGACGCCATTTTCTTCAGTTTTTCTTGCCCCAGATGTCAGGTGCCCCCAGAAAGGAAGGCAAAACATGAGGTTATGCAAACATACATAAGTAGATAAAACAAAACAGTAGTTGCAAGCAAATACACCACAAAGGAATACCCCAAATAGGTTGTATGATAAAGGTGTTTGGCATAAGCCCTCTCCTAAGAGGGAATGGAGGGAGGGCAACCTGGACTGCAGCTGTATGCGCACTCGAACATCTACATTTATGGTAGGTACAAAACTGTACTATGTTCATCGTGCATACAGCTGCAGTCATCACACTTGGGTAGAATCCCATAGCTAAGTAAGGGTGGCTGGTACTAAGCGGAATTAGGAGGGGTTAGAATACCCTGCAGGACTGCTGCGGCAAAGCCCGCTCTAGATTTTGAGTATAGTGGAAGGTGGTAGTGCTTGAAGAAAGTGTGCACTGAACTCCAAGTTGCTGATTCCAAAATGTCTTTGGTAGGGACCCCCCTGAGGAAAGCTGCTGAGGTAGCTGTAGCCCTGGTGGAGTGGGATCTGATGTATACAGGCACTGATTTTCTATGAAATGAATAACAAAAAAGTGTATGCAGTGAGCTATCCATTTTGAAATAGTCTGTTTGGAAATGGCCTTTCCTTGAGCACCTGTAGCATAGGACACAAAGAGTTGCTCAGATTTTCTGAATGACTTTGTTCTGTCCAAGTAATAACGAAGTTGCCTGTGAATGTCCAAGGAATGTAGTAGCCTCTCTCCTTTGTTCTGTGGATTTGGATAAAAGGTAGGTAAATGAATAGTCTGATTCAAAGCCACACTGGATACTACCTTTGGCATGAAGGTAGGGTTGGTTCGTAAGGAAACCCTGTCCTGATGGAAAATGATGAATGGTTGCACAGCCATGAGGGCCTGTAGCTCCGAAACCCTACATGCTGAGGCAATAGCCAGAAGGAAGGCTGTTTTCCATGACAAGTATTGTAGCTCTGCTGTAGCAGCCGGCTCAAAAGGAGGCAGTGTCAGCTTCTGCAATATGAAGAAGAGGTCCCAAGCTGGAGCTGGTGGTTTCCGTGGGGGTTGTATATTTTTTGCCCCTCTGAGGAACTGCCTTAAAGAGGATGTGAGAATAAAGGAGGATCCGTATTGTACTATGCTGAAATGGCTGAAGAGTGGATCTTGATGGAAGAGAAGGAAAGGCCACTGTTTAACATCTCAGCTAGGTACTGTAAAATCTGAGGTATATTTATTACCCATGGATTCTGACCCTTAGCTTGATTCCAGGCACAAAATCGTTTCCATTTGGCGGAGTAGGTTTTTCTAGTAGAGGGTCTCCTGGCCTCCAAGATGACATCCTGTACCTCCTTGGAGAGGAGAGTCTGTTGGCAAATTAAGGTATTCTCCATGCAGCTAGATTTAGAGTTCTGAGCTGGCTGTGAAGGGTCTTGTAATTGTGCTGGGACAAAAAAGAGGAACTTGTGGAAGGATCCATGGTGGTGAGTGTGACAGGCTCTTTAGGAGAGGATACCAGTGCTGTCATGGCCAGTCTGGAGCAATGAGAATCATTTGTGGCCTCTCTGCTCTGGTTTGTAATAGGACTTTGGCCAGTAGAGGTAGAGGCGGGAAGGCATAGACTGTCAATGTTGTCCAATTGAAAGAGAGTGTGTCCACTTTCCAGGCCTGTGGATGATAGGTCCTTGAGCAGAATTTTTCCAACTGGTAATTTCTGTGGGTAGCAAATAGATCTAGGTCTGGCTGTCCCCATGCCCGAGTTATCTTTGAGAAGACTTGAGGATGCAACTTCCATTCGTGTGGGTCTGTCATATTTCTGCTTAAGTTGTCTGCCAGCGTGTTTTCCTTCCCTGGCAGGAATTGTGCCTGTAGTTGAATTTGTAATTCCAGTGCTGTGTTCCACAGGGTCATGGCTTGTCTGCACAGGGGTATGAATCGTTCCCCTGTTTATGTACCACATGGCTGTGGTGTTGTCTGTCCTTATTAATAGCTGGCCTGGATGCAGTAGGTCTTTGAAGGTCATAAGAGCATTTTGCACAGCTAGCATCTCCTTTTGGTTGATGTGTAGGTGCATCTCTTTTTGGGACCATTTTCCCTGAATACACTGACCTGCCATGTGTGCTCCCCAGGCGTAGTCTGAGGCATCTGTTGTGATGATATGAGTTGCTTGTGGTAAGCAGAAAGGAAGACCCGGGTTTCTTTGGCATGCTTGAGCCCACCACAAAAATTCATTTTGAAGGCATGGAATGAGTGGTATAATTGTTTCCAAGCTGTGGCTGTGTTGAGACCATAAGTTTTTTTAGGTATCATTGTAGTTTCCTCATATGCAGCTTTGCAAATGGTATTAGTAGGATACAAGATGCCATGAACCCCAGAGCCTGCAGGATTTTCCTTGCAGTTAGCCTGGTTAAATTTGCCATTCTGTTGAAGTATTGAGACAGTTGCCCTTGTTTGTCTGGCGTGAGGTAGGCCATCTGGGTCGTTGTGTTTAAGCTGGCACCCAGGAAAATTATCTGTTGAGAAGGTATTAGTTTTGATTTCTTTTTGTTCACTGTGTACTCCAGGCAGTTTAACAGTTTTATTACAAACGCCAGATGTTGCAATAGAATGGCCTTGCTGTCTGCTTGGATCAGGCAGTCGTCCAGATATGGGTAGATTTGGATTCCTCGTTGTCTGCAGAAGGCAATTACTGATGCCAGGCATTTCGTAAGCACTCTGGGCGCAGTAGATAAGCCAAAGGGCAATGCAGAGAATTGGTAATGGGTTGAACCTGCAAGAAATCTGAGGTATCTTCTGCAATCTTGTCTGATAGGGACATGCAGGTATGCCTCCTTGAGGTCCAACGTTACCAGCCAAGACTCCTTGCTCAGCATGGGAAGAAACTGCTGTAATGTGAGCATCTTGAATTTTGGTACCCCTAGATATGTGTTTAGAATAGATAGGTCTAAGATGGGTCTCCAATCTTTGTCCTTCCTTGGTACCAGAAATAGCCTTGAATAAAAACCTTGACCTTGTTCTTTTGCAGGTACCTCTTGAATTGCTGTCATATCCATGAGAGCGGTAATTTGTCTTTGTGCCTCTGCCCATTGATTTTGTGGCAGGTTTGGCATGCCTCTCATTTTTGGAAGGGTATGAAAGTGGAACCTGTAGCCTCTGTCTATAATATCCAGAATCCATTTGTCCTTTGTAACAATGTGCCAGTTTTTTGAAAATAAGGCCAGTTTTCCGCCCAAAGGTGCTGCCATTATAGCTTTGCTTGGCAGGCATAGGGGAAAGTCATTGCGTCTGTTTTCTAAATGACTGTGGTCTATCTTCTCCACCTCTTGGGGCTGGTGTTTGCCACTGTCTAGCTCTGTAAGATCCTTGAGGTTGTCCTCTACCCCTTGGGCGTCTGTATCTGCCCCTTTGGGGTCTGTCCGTGGCTGGAAAGGACCAATTTTTTGAAGGCCAGTTTCTGCTGAAGCGTGGAGGCTGCACCTGCAAGAAATCTAACTGTTTGCATAGATTTCGCTTTTTCCTCCATTTTCTTTAGTACCTCCTCAGCTTTAACAACGAACAATACATCTTTTTGTAGTGGTGAAACTAATAACTTTGCTTTGACATGATCTGGTAAAGTTTGCTCTTTGAGCCAAGCATGTCTACGTATGACAGACCGCGTGACAGCAGCTCTACATGAGGCCTCTAAAGCATCAAAACCACACTGCAAGGTACGTTTCCCCACTTGTTCTGCTCCATGCAACAAATCCTGCAACTCTTTCAAATCTGGTTGTTCTGTTTGCGTCATTTTGCTTTTCAGCTGAGATAGCAAGAACTGTTGGTATTTTAACATATGAAATTGACAGTTTAATGCCCTCATGGTTAAAGTGGCTGATGTATACACCTTTTTCCCCCCACCTTTCTAATGCTCTGGAATCTCTCTCTGAAGGTAAAGGGTTTTAGCAGTAGAGGCCTTAATCCCCTTGGGACCCTGTGAAATTGTTTCTGGATCAGCAGTATGGCTTTTATAAAGGAACTGGTGAGAATCAGGAACCCGGTAATATCCGTCTGGTTTAACAGGGGCTGAAGGTAATGAGTCTGGATTAAGACTGGCTTCTGCGTACACATCTAGCCTGCTGTAATTGTTTTTTCTCATCTATATGTTAATCTACCCTCTATGCTTCTTCCTATGTTAATCCTACCTCTTATGCGTGTAAATGTACAATGTCATGTCATTATGTTGGAGCTTTTCTCCCCGGGCCTCTACTGAAAAAGGACATGTATCCAGCTAGACTAGCCCGGTCAACAAATGTAAAATAAATAAAATAATAAACATCATCCAAAATATCTAAGACAGGAGGAATAGCCAGGGGCCTATGCTGGGGAAGTAGTAGAAATTCCCCGAGCCTTTTCTTGGAATCTGAGTAATCTTGGCCTTCCCAGTGGAAGTGCTCTCTCAATGTATGCAGGGCTTCCCCAAAAAGAGTAGTCCTCGTGGGGGGGGGGGGCAGGTAATACACTCCTCAGCATCAGAGTCTTTAAATGGGGAATAGGCGTAATCCTGGTCCTCAGAATGGTCTGAGGTAACAGAAGCCTGGTCTGAGGAAGGGTAGTCTTCCTCCAACCTGGGCCTTTTTTGTCTGAGGGGGGTTGAGAACCCCTGATGAGAGTAATCAAATCCTCAGCCATTTTAAGCATCTGTTTTCTTAGGCATGGGACCTTGAGAGGGGGTCTGAGGACCCTGTTTTTTAAATTTTCATTGCAGCTTTAGATTTAGTGAACAATTTAATAGAGGAGGTGGTAGGCCTGAAAACGCCTTCAGAAATGGCAGGCCTCGCTAAATTTTCGGTTTCCCCGCCAAGAGTGGTGTCGGTATCTGCAGTGGGAATGGAGACTGAGGATCCTGTGACTTCGGGTAATGAAGTCACCGGTAAAGAAGATTCATCGGTAGTCAGGGGCTGCGTAGGCGCCTCGCTGAGAACCGGTAGTCGGCCTAAGCGTGATCTCAGTACTCTGTGCAGGCCTCGGAAGTCTGTCTTTATCCTTGCGTTTTTTGCCTAAAACTGGCGGCGGTGCATCCGACATGATATAATTAAATTTTTTGCCAAAATAATGAAGGGCGAACACCGCCCGGCGCTTAATAGTGCGCTTGTTAAACCTAGCACAAAAACGGCAGGCCGAGACATCGTGGTCTGGCCCTAAGTAAGGTATACAGTAAGAGTGAAAATCCTTATGCGGTATTTGCTTCCCACAAGAAATGCAATTATTAACTTTGTCTGACATTGGTCTGAGGCAAGAAAAGTTTCCCCAATGGGGTACTTAGCTTTAAAGATGACTTCGGCTGAAATACTATTTCGTAAATCTCAGGAGCTGGCTGACCGGCACTTGCGAACTGCTTCTAATTCGGGCACCACGCGGCAAGAAAGACTGGAGAAAATGGCGTCGGCTGCCTCTTTTATACCCCTGCCACACTGACGTCAGGGAAGAAGCGACGACAACCGACGCCGGACCTAGACTTTGGCCGACCGAGGACCCGCCTGACGGCAGGATAACCCAAGGGTGATGACTGCAGCTGTATGCACGATGAACATCCCTATTCCCCCAGCTGGCCCATTCTTTCACCCTTACTCCCAGAGTCTGGTGATACTGGGATGCAAGCTGTAGACTGTGTTTTAGAGAACGGCTACGAATGACATGCATACCTCTTGAAAGCCTTCACTTATAACCCCTCTGATGACTCAAACACAATACATTTCAACCTCAATAAAAAGAAATTATGTACTTACCATAACGTTCCATGTGAGTTGTTCATCTCGCTTTCATTCTTTGCTGATAGGTTCGGAGCCGATCCCTCGGCCCCGAATCTGCACCTACTGCAAAGCTTGAGGATTTCAAGTACCTCGAGGCCAAGTCCCTATCCCATGATGCACCCCAAGTTACCTCAGATCTTGTTTGCTGCGTAAAATAATACCATATGTCATTCTACAACTCCATAAGAAAGTACAGATGGGTTGAGTGACCAGGAAGGATCTAGCATCTCGGTCTTCTGTAAACCCAGGAGGAGGTAAGGAGGGAGGGATGTAAGAATGAAGGCGGGATGAACAACTCACATGGAACGTTATGGCAAGGACATAACTTCTTTATGTGAAGTTGTTTCTATCTCGCCATTCATTCTTTACTGATGGGTAGCGTCCCAAGCACCATCTACCTCGGGTGGCTCATGGGAGTATATTTCTCAGGACCGGGGATCCAAAGGAGGCCCTGGTAACTTTGTAATGAGTGATAAAGGTATGAGGTTTTGACCAAGTGGCTGCTGTGCAAATATCAACAGGAAGTCTGCAAGAAAAGGCGGAGGATGTAGAAAAGTACAGCTGTGTACACTTACCATAATTGTACATGTTCAAGTGTATTCACTGTTGCAGTCATTACATTTGGGTAATCTGCTGGCAGGCTGCCCTCAGTCAGCCTGATTAACAAAGTCTTGGGTCCTGCATCGGTTGCTGTCCCTTCTTCCATGACATCAGGTAGTCAGGGGTATAAAACATGCAACCGACGCCATTTTATCAGTTTTTCTTGCCCCAGATGTCAAGGTGCCCCCCTAATGGGGAGTAAATAAACACAAAAACACAAAGGTATACCTCCAACTAAAAGCAAATACACTAAAACGGCTTTTAAGCATAGTAAAGGAAAGGAGAGGTATAGTCAGAAAAAACTAGGGGGCTGGAGGGAGGGTAACCAGGACTGCAACAGTGAATACACTCTAACATCTACATTTACGGCAAGTGTACACAACTGTACTATGTTCTTCGTGTTTCACTGTTGCAGTCATTACATTTGGGTAGATTCCCAAAGCTATGTTTGGGAGGAGGAGTTTATACAGCATTGGGGCCATCTATAAGGCCCTGCAAGACAGCAGTGACAAAGCCAGCTCTGTATTTAGAGAAAATTGGTAAATGATACTGCTCGGTGAAAGTATGTACAGAACTCCAGGTAGCAGCTTCTAGGATATCCCTGGTAGGAACACCTCTGAGAAAGGCTGCATAAATAGATGCAGCCCTGGTGGAGTGAGATCTGATCCCCTGGGGGATAGGTGACTGCAATGGCTTATCCATTTAGAAATGGTTTGTTTTTAAATAGCCTTCCTCTCTGCCCCTGCAGCAAATGCTACCAGCAATTGTTCAGATTTTCTTCGAGATTTAGTCCTGTCCAAGTAGGATCTTAGTTGTCTGTGCACATCCAAGGAATGCAGAATCCATTCCCCTTTGTTCTGTGGATTGGGGAAGAAGGTTGGCAAATGAATGGACGGATTAAGAGCCACACTGGAAACCACCTTGGGCATGAAGGATGGATTGGTCCTGAGAGATACCCTGTCCGCATGAAAGATGATGAAAGGCTCCACTGCCATAAGGGCCTGTAATTCAGATATCCTTCTAGCTGAAGTGATTGCTAAAAGGAAGTCTGTTTTCCAAGAAAGAAATTTTAAGTCTGCAGTAGCAGCTGGCTCGAAAGGAGGTAGAGTGAGTTTCTCCAGTCCCAGGCAGGGGTAGGAGCCCTCCTGGGTGGTCTCAAGTTTTTTGCCCCTCTGAGATACTGTTTGAGCACTGGATGAGAGAAGAGGGGTGGTTCTGCGTTATAGTGAGCTAAAATAGCCGAGGCATGGATTTTAATGGAGGAAAAAGACAGGCCCTTGTGAAGCATCTCAGTTAAGTAGTGCAAAATCGGAGGTAAATTGGGCGCTGCTGTGCTCATCCCTAAAGATTAGTTCCAGGCACAGAATCTTTTCCATTTGTCAGCATAAGATTTTCTAGTACTAGGTCTCCTCACCTCCAAGATGACATCCATCACAGGTTTGCTGAGGGATAAGGGTGAATTTAAGTGATTAGCCAGGCTGCAAGGTTCAATGTTGGAAGCTGAGGGTGCAGAATTTGGTTCTCCTGCTGAGACAGCAGGGTAGGGGTCTGAGGCAGGTGCTATGGAGCTATTTGCGACACACTGCGCAGGAGGGGGTACCAGTGTTGGCGCGGCCAGTCTGGAGCAATCAAAATCATCCTTGGCTTGTCCTGTTTGATTTTAGTAGAACTTTGGAGAGCAGAGGCAGAGGGGGAAAGGCGTAGACTGATAGGTTTTCCAGCTGAAGGAGAGAGCATCCACTTTCCAGGCTTGTTTGTGGGGAGTCCTTGTTCAAAACTTGTCCAACTGGTAGTTCTGGGGGGGGGGGGGGGGCAAATAGATCTATGTCTGCACTCCCCCATTCGCTTGTCAACATGTTGAAAATCCGTGGTTCCAGTTTCCACTCGTGTGGGTCCACGAGGTTTCTGCTTAGTCAGTCTGCCAGTGTATTCAATTTTCCGGTCAGGAATTGAGGTTGTAGATGCAGTTGGCAGCTCAAGGCTGTGTTCCACAATGCCATGGCTAGTCTGCAGAGGGGGTAGGAATGTGTACCCCCCCCCCCCGCTTGTTTATGTACCACATAACCACGGTGTTGTCTGTCTTTACCATTAGTTGTCCTGGAAGAAAGTAGTCCTTGAAGACTGTCAGAGCATTCCGTACAGCTTTTTGATTGATATGTAGGTGCATTTGATTTGGGTTCCATTTGCCCTGAATGCACTTCCCTGCCAAGTGAGCCCCCCAATGCATAGGCTGATGTACCTGTAGTTAGGGCTTGGGCAGCAGGGGGTAATGTGAATGGTAGTTCCTTGTTGTGATGGCAGGCTTCTGCCCACCACAGGAACTCTAGGCGTAGGCACGGTATGACAGGAATCATTGTTTCTAGGCTGTGACAATGTTGACTCCATAGACTTTTTAGATACCACTGTAGTTTTCTCATATGCAGTCATGCAAACGGAATTAAAAGAATGCAGGAGGCCATGAACCCCAAGGCTTGCAGTATTTGTCTTGCAGATAGCAGGGTTTTTGTAGCTACTTGTTTGAAGTAAGTTACCAAATTAATTTGCTTCTCTGGTGTGAGGAAAGCCATCTGGGCAGCTGTATTCAAGCTTGCTCCCAGGAATGTAATCTGTTGACAGGGTACCAGTTGTGATTTCTTCTCATTTATGGTGTACCCCAGACAAGTTAGAACCCTTTTTACAAACGCCAGACAATTTAGAAGTATGCCCTGGTTTTCTGCCTGAATTAGACAATCGTCCAGGTATGGGTATATTTGAATATTTCTTTGCCTGCAAAATGCAATAACTGGAGCCAGGCAATTTGTGAATACCCTGGGCACAGTAGACAAGCCAAAGGGCAGTGCAGAGAACTGATAATGCAAGTAGCCTGCTTTGAAGCATAGGTATCTTCTGCAAGATTTCCTGATTAGGATGTCCAGGTATGCTTCTTTTAAATCTAGAGTTGTCAACCAGGTGTCTTTGTCTAGCACAGGAAGTAACTGGTGAAGAGTCAGCATCTTGAATTTTGGAATCTCCAGAAAGGTGTTTAGAGAAGACAGGTCCAAGATTGGATGCCGTGCTTCGACTTTTCTGGGTACCAGAAAAAGCCTGGAATAAAAACCTTGTCCCTTTTCCTCTTCTGGTACCAGTTGAATAGCTCCCATGCCTAAGAGGGAAAGTACTTGTTTTTGAGCCTATGCCCACTGATTTGGGGGCAGGTCTGGCCACCCATTTGGTATTGGTAACGTGTGGAAATGAAATCTGTATCCCTGGGACACTATATTTAAAACCCATTTGTCCTGGGTTATGAGTTCCCAGTTCTTTGCATGAAGAGCAATCTTTCCCCCCAAAGGGGTGGTTAAAAGATAAGCGCTTGGTAATTTTAAAAGCAAGTCATTGAGACTGTTTACTATAGGGGGGTGTCTTGCTATTTCCAGATTTGGAAGTGGAGGCCCCCCACTGTTTAGTTCTGAGAGTCCCCTGGGACTGAAACCTGGGGTTTTTGCTGTGTCTGGGTTTGGCCTGAGAGGATCTGGAAGGGGCTGTAAAGAACTAATTCTTAGTACGCCAGTGCCTACTAAATCTTGGAGTTTGTACTCGTAAGCTATCTAACAGTTTGCATAGATTTAGCTTTATCTTCCATCTTTTTTAGAACTTCTTCAGCCTTATTGCCAGACAGGCGGTCCTGATTTAAAAGAGCATCCAACAATTTAGCTTTAACATAATCAGGCAAAGATTGCTCTTTACGCCAAGCAAGCTTCTAAGCACAGTCCCAGTAACAGCAGCCCTGCAGGAGGCCTCTGAAGAATCAAAACCACATTGCAAAGTATGTTTTCCAACTTGTTCAGCAAAATGCATTAAATCCTGTAAATCTTTAATTTCCACACAGTCAGGAATCAACATTTTCTGTTTAAGCAGTCCAATAATATGCTGTTAATATTTTAACATATGAAATTGGCAGTTTAAAGCTCTGATCGCCAAGGTTGCAGAAGTAAAGACCTTTTTACCCCATCTATCCAGCGCCCTGGAGTCTCTATCAGAAGGGGTAGGATTTTTAGCAGTAGAAGCCTTAATGCCCTTGGGTCCCTGTGAAATGGTTTCAGGATCTGCAACAGGATTTTTGAAAAGGAACTTTGACTCAGGAACCCTGTAGTATCGGTCAGGTTTACTAGGAGCCAGAGGCAGGGAATCAGGGGCCATACTGGATTCCGAAAACACATCAACAATGTCTAGTACAGGAGGTATAGCCAAAGGCTTATGCTGCGGTAGAAGGAGGAAATCCCCAAGTCTCTTTTTTGAATCAGAAAATTCCTGGCTTTCCCAGTGGAAATGCTTCCTTAAAGTATGTAAAGTTTCCCCAAAAGAAAAATCCTCTGGCGGGTTAAGCAGAGGGAAAGGAATCCTCTGCATCAGAATCCTCATAAGTAGGTATGGACAAATCCAGGTCATTAGAAGAAATCAGAAGAAACAGCATCCTGGATCAGAAGATTCATAAGCAAGCTCAGTCCTAGGCCTCTTGGGAGGGGGGGGTTTGACTACCCCTGATTAGAGTAATTAGATCTTCAGCCATTTTTATCATTTGTTTATTAGGCATAGGAGCCTGAGCGTCAATTTTTAAGACATGGATCGAAATGTAGGCCTTAGCAATGAAGGAGGTGTCGTTTTAATATGCAAGTCTGTAGGCCTGAATGCACCCTCAGAAGCCGGTGCCTGCACATCGGCTCCGGACCCATCCAAGGTAGAGACATCCGCGGGTTCCATAGCTGAAATATCTTGCGGCATACCGAACTCTCAATGGGCCTCAGTAGAGGCCTGCAAATCAGAAGTAGTGGGTATCAGGGGCTGCGAAAGCGCCTCACTGAGTACCGGCGAACTGGTGACTGGCTTAGGAGAAGCGTCATCGGCAGTTTTGGACCTCAATGGCCTGTCTCATAGGTTGGTACTAGGCTATCAGCCCTAGGGCCTATACACGCCTAGCCATAACAATTCCCTGGCTATTTCTTCCCACACTATTTACTTCCCTGGACCCTTGTCTAGCAGGGCAATGGACGTGATTCCTAGGGTGAATTTCCTCTCTCTCATCCAATCATCAAGGTTCCTTTTGAAGAGGGCCAAAGAGGCACTCTGCTTGACATGTATGGGCAATCTATTCCAGAGTCTGGGGAGCCTCTGGGTCAGGAACCTATCCCTCCAGCATGTTTTGCTTATTGTGATGACAAGGTTTAGATCCCTGAGCATGTGGCTCTGAGGGATTGGGATTTCTTTAAGTATAGCATGTCCAACAGCTCTGGGTCTGACATGGTCTTGTATGTTAAGCAGAGATCGCATCTGAGTAAACGATATGCGACAGAGTATAGCTGGAGTTTAAGGCTGTCAGCGTAGGGCATCAGCTTCAGGCCTGTGATTCTTTTAGTGAGGTATTTCTGTGGCCTTTCCAGTTGTTGCAGATATCTTGAGAGGTACATACCAAGCAGGGCGTTGTATTCTATAATGGGTCTAATGAGGGATAAGTACAGTGGGACAATGACCTCCTTTTTTCTGGATGAAAGCCCCTTACTGATGAGGTGTGCCACAAAGAAGGATTTCCTGACTGTTGTGGCGATGTGGTTATCGAAGGTGAGACCACTGTCCACCTGTGTCCCCAAGTCTCTTATCACACTTTTGGTGTTTAGTGTACTGCCACCTATATGGTAATTCATGGCTACATGTTTTTTCCCAAAGGGGATAACTATGCATTTCTTGGCATTGAGCTTGAGCCCATGGCTCTGGCACCAAGCATATGTTTCTGTAAGGCCCTTTTGTAGAGTATCCACATAATTTGGGGATTCAATAATGGCTCCCAGTTTGCAGTCATCTGCGAACTTTGTTAGCCAGAGTCCCCTAGTGTTGGCCTGTACTTCAGAGAAGTAGATGCCAAACAAGAGAGCGGTCCCAGGACTGAACCATGAGGTACTCCACTTGTCTGGAGCTAGATTTGGAGTCGTCTACTTTTACAGTGTGGGTTCTATCAGTAAGTCAGTTAGCAACCCATTGGGTGACGTAGGGATTAATGCCCAGCTTAGTAAGTTTATCTATGATTCCAGAGTGGGGGATGGTGTCAAAGGTCTTGGCAAGTCTAGATAGGCTGTGTGGACCACCTTACCCTTGTCCATGGCTCTGTAGACTGATTTGAATAAGTCAATCAGGTTCAGGAGACAAGATCGGCCCTTCACGAACCCAAATTGGGTGGGGCCCAGTGTTTGAAGGTTGCCAATGTCTTTGTTTATAAGTTCCATGATAATACGCTCCACGGCCTTGCAGATAAGGCTCGTCAGACTGATGGGACAGTAGTTTCCGGGATCCAAGGTGGATCCCCCCTTGTGGAGTGGAATAACTGTAGCTCTGCACCACTCAGTGGGCACGAAACCTGAGGTGAAGCTATGATTAAACATGACAATTAGGTGAGGTGCCGGTTCATATTGTAGTTCATGTAGTACACAGCCTGGGATGTCATCTGGTCCCACGAATGCTGTATTCTTAGCTTTGGAGCGTGCATTTTTACCTGTGTGGCCGTTATCACCGGAATTTGGCAATATTCCGGTATTGAGATGGGCCATTTAGGGGGTGAGAGGGGGGTGAAGTTGGCACTGAATCGATCTGCCACGATATTGGCAATATCCTTGGGATCAGTATATTTAATGCCATTCTGTTGTAGCTCAGAGCAGATCTGAGCATTGCCATTTAGATTCTTGACCGTTATAGAATGCTTTGTGGTTGTCTTTGGAATCTTTGGCAATTTAATTTTGTCTCTGTCTTTATCTTTGCGTTTTTTCTGAATCCTGGTTGTCGGATGGCTAATCGACGACATTTCTGGACAATTAAACCAAGAACCAAAATACTGAGAGGCAAAAATGTACCGACGACTGCTAGTACGCTGATTAAATAAAGCACAAAACCAACAGTAAGGTACATCGTGGTCAGGGCCTAGGCAAGGAATACAGTACGAATGAAAATCTTTATGAGGTATTTGCTTTCCACAAGTAATGCAATTATTAACTTTTACTGACATCGGAAAGGAGCAAGAAAAAGTTTACCCAACGGGGTACTTAGCTTAAAGTTGAAGACTTCGATTCTGAAACTCAAACGAAAATTTCAGGAGTCGGCCGACCGGCACTTGCGAACTGCTTCTGCTTCGGGCACCGCACTGCAAGAAAGACTGATAAAATGGTGACGGCTGCATGTTTTATATCCCTGACGACCTGACGTCATGGAAGAAGGGACAGCAACCAACGCAGGATCCAAGACTTTTTTAATCAGGCCGACTGAGGGCAACCTGCCAGCAGATTACCCAAATGTAATGACTGCAACAGTGAAACACGAAGAACATCTGCTCTGGTTGAGTGAGCTTTAATTTTATGCTGTAAGGACATAGTGGCAGCTAAATAAGCAAAGATGACACAATCAGATAACCATTTAGACAGAGTTATTTTATCCACTGGCATACCCTTCCTGGAATCTGAAAATGAAACAAAGCTGGTTTGATTTCCTGAAATCTTTTTTTCTGTCCAAATAAAATCTGAGCTGTCTGAACGTCAAGTTTTTATGCAGCATATACTCTAGATTGTTGGAATGCTTGGGGAAGAAAACTAGCAAATCAATAATTCAGTTGAGATTAGTTTCAGTGCATGTGGTCAAGAAAGAAGGGTTTATTCAAAGTGAGACTGTCAACATGAAAAATCAAATAAGGAGGCTTGATGGACAAGGCTTGAAGCTCGGACACTCAGCGGGCAGAAGTATAGCCACTAAAAAGAAGCTGGTTCAAATGGTGGAAGAATTATGCGGGAAAGCATAAAATTTAGATTCCATGGAGAATAGGGAGATTTCACAGCTGGTCTAATATGAAAGGTCCCTTTGAGAAAGGCTTTGGATAATTTGTGTGACATAATATTCAATCCTTCAAATCCCAGATGGAAGTTAGAAATGGCAGCAAGTCGAACACGGACTGTTGCTGCTGCAGCTCCTTTATTGAATATCATGGTTAAGAATTCTAGAATAGAGACCATAGGGGCTTGGTATGGATCAATATTGTTTTTAGAGGCACATATAGAAAATTTTTTTCCATTTGCTGAGGTATAGCTTCCTCGTAGAGGATTTATGAGAATTTGCTTTGTCTCACTGGAAAGGTTGTGGAACTCTGCTATGATAGGAATTGGAGAAGCCAAGCTGTCAGCTTCAGGGACTGCAGAGAGGGATGAAGTTCCCCCGAGTGCGTCATAAGGTCTGGAACTGGGTCCAGAATCCAGGGGTCCTCCAAAAGATGAAGTCAAAGGAAGGGGAACCAAATCTGATGAGGTCATTGAGGAGCTATTAGAATAATGGTCCTTCCCAGGACTTTTGCTTTCTGTAATACCTTTGTTATCAATGGGATTGGTGGGAATGCATAAGAGACCTGGGGACCAACTGTGAATGACTGCGTCCTTGGGGCTTCTCCTGGAGGAGGAATCAGAGCAAAGTAGCTTGTGCATTTCGTGTTCATGTGACTGGCAAAAAGGTTGCAGCAAGGCTGGCCCCACCTGCGGAATATCCTGTCCGCTATTTCTGTCTTGAGGGACAACTTGTGGGGTAACAAAATTGCTCTGCTCGGCTCGTCTGCTATCACTTTGGATTTCCTCGGGATGTGCACTGCTAAAAGAAAGCGCTGGGTGGAAACAGCCCACTGCCATACTCTGAGGGCCTCACAACAAAGGGGGTATGATCTGGCTCTTCCTTGTTTGTTCAAATACCAGACCTCTGACATGTCTGAATTGCAATTGTACCCAGAGGAAGAGTCCTGGAAGTACTGCAACGCCAAAAGTACTGCTCTCATCTCTAGGACATTGATACGCAGATGAGTCTCTTGATCGGTCCATGTGCCTTGGGCGGTCTTTCCCTGAAAATGCCCCCTCACCTCATCAGGGAAGTGTCCGTGGTTACTGTGGCCTCTGGAGGGGGTAACACAAATGCTGTCCTATTGTAACATGAAATGAAGTCAACCACCACTGAAGATCCTTTTTGCAGGAATTTGTGGTCATTATCATGCAAGTCATGGGGAGTTCTTGGTAAGACCATTGCGTGAACAGCCATTGCAGTATCCACATGTGCATACGACCCAGTGGTAAGGCCAGAATTGCTGCTGCCATCATTCTTAATTTCAGAACTTCTGATGCTGGTGCTTTGTTTTTAGATATTAGCATGCCAGCATGCTGACGTAGAAGAAAGACTCTTTCTACTGGAAGCCTTAGCATGGTGGTGGTGGTGGTGGTGTCCAGTTCTGCTCCGATAAAGACTATATGCTGCGATGGCGACAAGGCAGATTTTTCTGAGTTTATTGTAATGCCCAGCTGATTGAAGAGTGACAGAGTGGACTCCCTTGGCCTGAATAAGTTGATGCCTGAGGGTGGCGGTAAGGAGCCAATCGTCTAGGTACGGAAACACCTGGAATCTTAAACGTCTCGGGTGAGCCGTGATCACTGCCATGCATTTGGTGAACACTCTGGGAGCTGTAGTGAGACCACAGGGCAGGGCTCAAAACTGGTAATGATTGGCTCCCAGCTGGAAGCGCAGATGATCCCTGGATGGCCTGGTCATTTTTATGTGGTAGTACGCATCCTGGAGATCTATCGAGCACATACAACTGTCTTTCCCTAGGAAGGGAATTATTGACTGAAGCGTGACTATCCGAAACTTCTCTTTCTTTACAGCTTTGTTTAGTCTGCTGAGGTCCAATATAGGTCTCCAGTCCCCTGTCTTTTCTGGAACTAAAAAAAAACCTTGGTAAGTTCCGGATCCTGTCTGGTCTGCTGGGACCGGTTGGATCAACGTCTGGACCTCTACTGTTGCTTGTTCCCTGTAACTGGGTGGAACATCAACATCTGGGATTTTCCTTGTCTGTGGAGGGGGTGTGGTGAATGGGATGAAGTATTCTCTGGAAATTATACTTTGTACCCAGTTGTCGTTTGTTATTTTGAGCCAGGTGTCTGGGTACAAAGATAACAGACCCCAGACTGCCTCCAGAGCAGAACAGTCGGGCCTCCTTTCAGGAGCGCTGGTAGGGCTTCTCAAAGTAGTATTCTCTGTCGCCCTGGTTTTGCATACCCCCATCTGCCGCGGGGGTGGCAAATTCCATTATTGCCCCCCTCCTCTGCCCCTGGAAGGGGGTTCACCACGTGTGTCCTGAAAGGCTCCTTGGGCTTTTCTGAACCACATTTTCCCTCCCCTTTGACCCTTGTGGTAGGGTCTGGTAGGGGTGGAAAAACGGACTCCGACAGCAGACCAACTCTTTCCATCCTGCTCACACCTGGTTAAAAGTTTCCTTAACTTTGGGCCTGAAAAGGGACGAGCCATCAAAGGGGGTATTCACGAAGGATGACTTGAAGGGCTCCGAGAAGGAACGCAAGCGCATCCAGGAGCGTCTCCTAAGAGCAACTCTGTGCCCTCTACCCTACTTGTTCCATCAGCTGCATATGAAATGAGGTGCATGGACGAGTTTACTGTGGAATTAAGGGTAGCAAGCTGGGTGGCAACTGTCTGTAGCTCCTGCGGCTATTGTACCTTGAAGAGCATCTCCCAGCTCTTTAAGGAGAACTCTTTGTAGTCTCGTAAAATGGGTTAAATAGTTAAGAGAACAAGTGCAAAGGTCGCTGAACTAAACATGCGCGTCCCGTATCTATCCAAGATCCTGGAGTCTCTGTTAGGAGGATGGATACTAGGAAGTTTCAGACATTTCCTTTTTGGTGGCTGCTGCCATCACCATGGCATCAACTGGCACACCTTTGGTCAAGAAATATGGTGTCTGGAGACTCCCACGCCCTTCATGAGACCAGCTTCATGAGCTCATCGAAGGGCAGAGACACCCAAGAGGTGGAGTGCTGAGATCCAAAAGCCTTCAGAAGGACCGACTCGTCCTCAGTAGGGTTGGTGGACTGCAAGCCACCCCTATGCTTAAGGATTTCCAGTATCTCTGCAAATGAGATATCCTCAAAGGGGGACCGTGGGGACCCTTCTGATTCATCCAAGTCAGTATCAGATGTTAATGACTTCTGAGGGGAGTCCAAATGTTTCCTCTTACACACACTTCCTGGGAACCTCATCAGTGGGAGCTTCTGGAGGTGTCGGAAGAGCATGGGCCATCCAATGGGGCTTCCTGAGGCTCTGGGTCTCTGCACTTAGCCAAGATCTGTGAGGCAGAAGCAGACACAGATGCTTTAAAGGATGAAGAAGCCGGGCCTGAAGTTGAGGATGTCTTGGCTTCAAAGGTCCCTCTGCTCCGATGCGAAGGGACCAACAGATCTGAGAAAACAGTCAATACCCCCCCTCCCCCGGCACTGGGACAGTGGGCTCAGAGCCCAAGGTAGGAGCTGAGCTCATCTGAGCTGAAGCCCCAAGAGGCAAAGTCAGAACCGACAAGTCAGTTTGACTATCCTCCCCAGATCCGACCAGTGTGTGTCTTGCTCCTAGAATCCTTGATTGGTGCAGAGGATGTCAGAGTGAACGGAGCCGAAGACACTGGAACAGGTGTCGGCTGTGAAGGCTCCACAATCAGCAAGTCTGACTCCTCCAGCTCCGAAGAACCGGTATGGCTCGGAGGAGGAAGAGATATACCTGGCACAACGGTCTTCGGCTACAAAGCCACTTGGGTCAGAGCCGATAATTTGGCAAAGGCCAGTGCCTGAAGAAGCTTCGGCACCACCCAATCCACATCAAAATCAGATACACTAACAGAAGATAGAAATGATACCACCGAATGGAGTAGCGGTGATTTAAGAATTTCGGATACCAGTTCCAAAACCGGGGACCAGCTCTCAAAAGAAAAGACAGTCGGCTCAGAGACCCGTGGAGTCGATGTCACAGACTCTATAGATTTTTTTGATTCCACAAAAGTCTTGGAGGACTTTGAGGACTTACTAGATCCACCCTGGTCACTCAAAGCTTCCTGGAAAGAAGGTTTTAACAACCCCTGGTCAATAAGCTTCCTTTTTCTCTCTTGGAGGACTCTAGAGGAAAAAGAATGGCGTACAGAACATGTTTCTTCTAAGTGCAAGGCACCCAAGCAGTAGACATAATTCACATGGCAGTCAGTAACAGACGACATCTGCTCACATTTAGGGCATTTTTTTAAACCCTGACTTAGGGTGTTTGTCCTTGTCATCAGCCATGACAGAAGTGGACACACCCAACAACAGCAAGTGTAAATTAGCCTTCTAATAGAAAACAGGCTAACTACAAGAGCGCACACACACACACACACACACACACAAACACACACACACGCCTTTTAAACTAAGAATAACTACTCAAAAACCTTCTAACAAAAAACAGGCTACATATAAGCACACAAGCCTAAAATTAAGGCCAACAAGCACACACACAAATTAACTAAACAGATAATCTTAACAAGCAAGTAAACTCTAATAAGATACTCTGCTGAGGAAACAATGTGACAAAAGGTCACTGAACAAACACTTACTATTCACTACGTAATCACACTATACTATGCTAATAAAAAAAGTGACAAAGGTCACTGAATAAGCAAGTTTTTAGTCAGAAATTTTAAATAGTCCTATCAAGAAAAAGACGACCAAATATAAAACTAAAAAGCACACAGGGAAGGGAACACTACAGATAAAGCTTTAAGATCCTATCTATCCTAATATCTAACTATTTTAACAATAAACTAACAATAATATTTGAAAATAGAAAGGAATTAAAGTTTTTACTGGCCCGAGCTAGCAAGAACCTCCGATCAGTTGCAGCAGCAAACTAGATCTGGTGTAACTCAGTGTGCATCATGGGATAGGGACTTGGCCTCGGGCTACTTGAAATCCTCGAGCTCTACAGTAGGTGCCGACTCAGAGCTGAGTGATCGGCTCCGAACCCATCAGTAAAGAATGAACGGCGAGATAGAACAACTTCACATCAATTGATTTCAATGCAACAACTTCATATTTCAAAGATTCACATGCCTATTTAACCCCCTCTGTCAATTAAAGGTAGCCCATCAATTCACACCTTCCAGAGGGAACAAGATGACTCCATGAGCACCTACAATTTCCACGATGGGATCCACAGCATCAAGCTCCTTCACATCCAAAAGGCCTTGAACTTGTTCACCAAATCTAATTACCCGATTTTCATTTTACATGGGTAAAATGGGCCTGTGGTGGGGGCTACATAAAAATGACCTATTACAGTACATTGAAATAAAAGGGAAAACATTAAGCTGCATATGTTATTCCATGATAACTAGAGAGTCGTCTATTACAGAACCAACAACACAGAACACTTGGGTAAAGCCTAGCCAAAATTTTGATTCCAAAAGACAAATACCAATGAGTAGCTCACATTGTAATTATTTGTTGCATCTGCATACACAGTGAACTACCGAGAAGAGGAGGACAGCAAATTTACAGTTAAAGGCCAAAAAGAAAGCTTTATTAATCTTCTTATCGTGGTGTCAAACAGCCAACAAGGAAACTATTAAGGAATCTATTTTTAGATTCTCTCTTCCACCTGTTCACAAACCCTTCCCCAACAGGACATGAGCTCATTTTCTCCCTAGCAGTGGAAGTAGGCTCCATGTGGGACACCTCAAAATCTGCTCCAGGCAACTGCAATCTAGGCAGACATCAGGAAATTAAGCTCTCACTGGCATCCTTGAAAGTCAGAGCTATTTTTTTTTTTTTTGGGGGGGGGATATGCCCACCTCTGACCCTTAGGTGGGGGATGAGCTAACCACATTACTGCAGTGGCTCATATCATCACCCATCATCAGCAGTGCACAGTCACACAAGCTATTGTAGAAGATGCCTCGATCACCAGCAGCATGGGGAGCCTCAAACCTGCCCCTGGGTCATATCACCACCTGACATTTCCTCCTCCAAGGGCATTAGCTTTTTGGTCAAAGGTTTGGCTGTACCCTTTCCCCATGGTAGACATACATGCCCATATTCCCTTACCACAATTCTAAGTGCCCCCCTATTTGCTACTCAAACTTGGGTCACCTGGACTACAGTTAGAGCTTTATCCCTCTATGCCACCAGCAAAGAAATAGAGCAGTGTTCACCCTCACACGTGCAGCACAACTTGGGTATAAAATCTGTTTTAGCTTGCATGAGCTGTAGTCATGAATGCACATGCACCAAAATGCATGTCCAGTAGTGTGCTTTGGGTAGATGGCACTCTATTTATATGCTCCTTCCAAACCACATTAATGCTCATCATCAATTATATACAGTGCAGGTTCAGGCTGATGTGTAGAGAAAGCAACTTGCATAATGGCTGTTTGATCCAAATCATGCGACATTTATCACTGACTGAAACATAATTACTGTAGACAGTTGGAGCTAATTTCTCTTCTAAAAGGCAGCAGCTCATGTCTGACTACAGTGTTAGCAGTGTACGTCTAATCAAGTCTGATATTCAAGCACAATGTAACCCGGTGATTTTGTAAAATTCAATAAAAGCCTGAATTTTTCACAGACATCCATTTCTGCTGGGTGAAAAATGGTAACCACTCAGTCTTTACCACAGAAGCTTTAATCCTGGTTTTAACCCAAACAGCACAAACATTAATACAATCATATTGGTACAGCATTAAAATCAGTTACACTAAATGCATATATTATGCCCCTTCTCAGGGAAGAATTACCATTACACGTCATATTACTGGCTGAGCCTTAATGACATGCAAGCCCTCATGGGGAACAGTGAGTGATCCCCACACTGACTTGCAAGCCCACATGGGGAATACTGACTGATCCCCACACGGACATTCAAGTCTAGACAGGGAATACTATCTAATCCCCACATGGACATTCACGCCCAGACAGGGAATACCGACTGATCCCCACACTGACATTCAAGACCAGACAGGGAATACTAACTGATCACCACACTGACATTCGAGCCCACATGGGGAGTTCCAGCACATTTTTAAGCCTTGAGAAGGGCCTCCAAGGACTGCCCATATATAAAAACAATGACAGCTGTTGGGGAAGTACTAACTTAATGGGTAAGTAAAAGGCAAAAATATGGCTCATCCAAGCATAATCTGGGATAAAATACTAGCCAGAGGGAGAACATGTCCCAAGACGCAGGGTAATTAACATTTTACAAGACAGGAGGGTTCTGGTGACTGCATATCAATAACCTGCAGCTACAGTCACAGCAGCACACTGCAACCACAGAGCAGAAAGAATTACTGATGGGAGAGGCACTTAAACTCGTTCACAATCTAGATGTTGTGTTAAAGACAACAGTGAAGTAAAATGGATACCACTCAACTGTGTGTCTACATTAAAAGATGGCTACTTTATCACTATTCTCAAGCAGTTCACTGAAGGCACATTTTGTTATACTAAACACAGCAATATCAAAACTTAATGGAATTCTGCAACCATCTACAAAAGCATGCCACACTTACCCATAAAGCAACGCATGATCCAGGTGTTCACACAGCCTCTGTAGCACTTTATCATGGTTTTTAATAGCTGGGGTCTCATCTTCACAAGCAGCAAAGTAACTCTGCAACTAAGATAAAGCATGCAATTTATTAAGCTGAAAGTGTTTAACATTCTAAATATTTATTTTTATTTACTTTATTTGAAGTTTGTTAACCGGGAAAGTCCACTGGGCCAAAATAAGCCCATTTTCAATGGAGGCCCAGGGAGAAAAGCTCCATATACAATTATTACAAAGCTAATATCAACAAAGTTAAGTACAATACAATTTTCAAAACTACTAAAAACACAGTTATACAGAAGACAGAATAACATTTGAGCAAAGTGTTGTAACAAAGCATTGAATGAAATTAAAACATAAGTACTTTGGAGTAAGTATAATCTGGAGTGCAGGCACTTATGCACTCAGTTTCATAAAGTGAGAGGTAGGAGGAATAGAGCAAGAGAGTAGAACAGTGAAAGGTGAATAGGCTGAATTATGAGAAAGGAGAAAAAAGGATGGGGGAGCAGAAATGATACAGAGGAGTCAGGTGGGGTGAGAGCATGAGCATTCCCAGTGAGAAGAGAGATGGGAATGAAGCATGGTCTTGAAGGTGGAGTGTTCTGGGTGATTTGAATGGGGTGGGGGGTGAATTCCATAGGCGAGGGAAAGAGACAGGAGAAATTGTCCAGGTGCACATAAGGGTTTGTAAACTTCGAGGAGGTTCTGGTTACTGGACCCGAGTGGTCTGTCATGATAATGCAAGGTGAGTATGGAGGAGAGGGAAGGGCAGTTAAGAGGGTTTGAAAATGAGTTTGTGAGCAGTTAACAGTTGAATGTAAGAGTGATAGTGGGGGAGTTCCAGCCAGTTCAAGGAGTGGAGTGCATCACAGTGGTGTTGTGCCAAGGATTTGGTCCCAGTAGCAAACTTAAGAGATTTTATTGTAGCAGGATGACAGTTTTGACTTTAGGGAGGACTGAAGGTTGGTGAGGAAAGGGGCTCCATACACAGAGAGAGGGGATGAGGTAGGAAATAAGACAGTAAATGTTTGGAAGAGGGAGTGAGACAACGGCTGTGACGATTCCGAGCTTTTGGTGTGTTTTCTTAACACTAGTTTGTATATGAATGTCAAACTTTAAATGTTCATCAAACTTTAAATGTTCATCAATGACAACACCTAGAAGTTTTGTATGGGAGACTATTTCAATTGGAATCTTATTCTGACTGACTATGGAGAAGGAATTTTTATCGATAGAGGTGTTTTTAGATGGGGTAAAGATCATGATTTTGGATGCATTGAGAGCAAGGTGATTTTTCAGCATCCAAGACTCAGTACAAGAGAAAGCATCTTGTGTTAGTTGCCTGAGTTTGGGGAGAGCTTGAGCATAGCAAATTATGTTGGAATCATCCGCGTACTGGACAAGTTTGGTATTAAGAATGCACTCATGAAAATTATTAATGAAGATGTTAAAAAGTAAGGGACCCAGTATTGAGCCTTGTGGAACTCCTGTTGTGAAGATAGGAAAAGGTACTATTGTTCCACTTGATGGTTTGCTGTCTATTAGAAAGGTAACTGGAAAACTAGTTAATAGAGAAGGGGGACAGATTGAGGAGAGAGAGAGTTTGTACAAGAGAAAGTTGTGGGAAACAGTATCAAACACCTTTGATAAGTAAAGGAGAAGGGTAGATACAATGTTGCCAGGGTCTCTGGCACGGTTGATGATGTCAAGGAAGGAGAGAAGGGCAGTGGTAGTACTATGTCCAGGTCTAAATCCATGTTGAATTGGAGAAAGAAGCCGACTGTCTAGGAGGTAGGGAAGGAGTTGCAAGTTTATGCATTTTTCAAGAACTTTTGAGATAGGGGACAGATGGCTATAGGACAGAAGTTGGAGATTTCAGTATTGTTGCCTCCTTTGTGGAGGGGAATGGTCAACACTTTCCTCCAGAGGATGGGCACATAGGATTCTTGGACTGAACGGCTGATAAGTATGGTGATGTGAAGGGCTACACCATTGGCAGCTAGCTTGAGAAAGTTAGATGGAAGGTCGTCTGCGCATGAGAGCATGGTTTTAGTTTTAGAAATTTTTTTATGGTGTGCAGAGAGATGGGTTGTATGGTAAAGGGGGGTGAGTAGTGTTGATGTCAGTGGGACTAAAGTTGAGGGTGTGGAATGAGGGTAGAGTAGAAGTGTTATTGGAGAATGATGTGGTGAGCTTGGCTATTGAATCAATAAATAGAGAGTTGAATTGGGTAGCCAAGATATTATCTGGAGAGTTAGGGTCAGGGCAGGGATGGTCTTTTTTTTGCCAGGAGAGCAGATGTACTGTTCCAAACATTTTGGGGGTTGGATCTATGACTGTTTTGAAGCTTGGAGTAGTAGGACTTTCCGTCTAAAGCAATTTGTTTTTTCACTTTACTACAGAGTTGCTTACACTCAGTAAGGGTGTTGGGTGTTTTAGATTTATGGTAATGCTTCCAATAGTTATCCTGGAGATGCAGGAGTGTAATAGTTGCTTTAATTAGCCAAGGGGTAGATTTGGTTTTGATTCTTTTAGTTCTGGGGGAGCGTAGCTATCTAGTAGGTTATTGAACGCAGTATTGAAGTATGCAACAGCATAGTCAAGCGAGAGCATTTTTCCAGGGTCCCAGTTCATATGTTTTAGCGAGTCGGGGAAAGCTAGATGGTTGAAGTGTTTTAGGGTACAAGTTAGTTCTGGGGGAGCGTAGCTATCTAGTAGGTTATTGAACGCAGTATTGAAGTATGCAACAGCATAGTCAAGCGGGAGCGTTTTTTCAGGGTCCCTCATATGTTTTAGTGAGTCAGGGAAAGCTAGAGGGTTGAAGTTTTTTAGGGTACAAGTTGTGGTGAAGATGAAGGGAGGATGGTGAGGGACAAGCAAAGGCAGGGAGATGACCACTGACGGAGTTGGGTAGGGTGCAGTTGTCAGAAACTGAGTTGGGGTGAGAAACTAATATCCAGTCCAGAATGCTACCAGTTATCTTTATTAAATGTGGTACGAGAGGTAATTATTTGGGTGTAGTTGTACAGGTTTGTATTCTGAGGTGAT